>NC_046659.1:161312310-161315686 GCF_010883055.1 Belonocnema kinseyi
AAGGATAAGATTGTAAAAAATATATAGATGTAAACGGAAAGATTGTAAGGAATGGAAGTCATGTAAACCCTTAGGGGACACATTATGAATAAAGAAGATTAAAACCAAAACTACGTGTCCTATAAAAAATTATTCAAAACGAAATCGTAACTCTTTTGCAAGTAAAAAATTTTTGTTAAATCATTTTTTTCGTTACTTGTGAGGTCTTTCCATAAGTTAATTTTTTTAATGTTATTTTTTACAAATGAAACAAATACTACATGGCCTATGAGGAAGTGATTACTACCAATTTGTAGACCTTATTTGCGATCACAATTTTTGTTCGCTCGTCTTTTTTCGTATCTTGCATAGTTTGACTACAAAATGAAATATCCGATTATTTTTCGTGCAATAAAAATTTGAATTTTTGATGTTTCAAGAACATCCAAAACGTTTTGATGATCATATTGTAAGTCCTGCAAAAAAGAATTTTTTCTTCTTTTAATGTTTTCATATCGTGCGTTTCTGGGCTTAAAATTTTGATTTTCGGTTGATTTTTTAAATATTATAAGAGGGATTACTCTAATGATTATATTTTTATTGAAAAAAGTGACTAACATTAATAGTTTGTATTTCTGAGTACTGTAAATATCCTTACATAACATTTTTAAATATAAAAAAATAGTCGCAAAAAATGTAAGTGTGCTCTAACTTTTTGAATTTTCATCCAAAATGGCTGATTAGCGAACTTTTTATTCCTTTTAGGACTTGAAATAAGTATGCAAAAGACGGATGATCGGACAGATAGGGAGAAAGACGTCATCTTAATTTTTTATATTTTTAGAGAAAAATATATATTAGCTATAAAAATTTCATTAAAAGTAAATAAAATTTTTTTCTTGAAACGGCTATTTTATATTTTACTGAATCTAATATTAATATTTGATTGGTTTCAGGTCTATTCCTTTATGCCTAATTGATGTTCAATTACTTAAGAAAAGTTTATGCAGGTCTCATTGAATTAGTACGGCAAGCTACAGCACACATTGAAAATGATAATTTTTTTTTGTTTAAAAAATGCTTTTGGTATGATAATACAGATAAACTAAATTTCTTATCTTATAATTGTTTGTTACTAGCTCGTCCTTGTGAGATATTTATAATGCATAACCACTTGTACATCTTTTACTACTTATCGCGGTGTGAAATAAACTAAACTTTGTTTGAAAGTATTTGATTCTATTTAAATGGCCTACGAGCAAATAATAAAAGTTTTAAATAAAACCATGAAACTGTTCTTGCTTTTGAAAATTAAATTTTTTGAAGCCAATTGATGTTTTCGCTTAAAATCTATTTAATATTCATAATTAAATAGAAAAGTTTCTGATCTATTTATTTCTTTGTAAGTACTAAATATGAAACAAAACTTAGAATCAGGCGAATAAAAAACGTGAATTGTCGTTTAGAATCATGCAAAACCAGGCCACATGCTGCTAAACCAAAATATCTGGTTACCAGATTTGAACAGATATCATACGACTTCAAGAAAGTTTACCAAATTATACAGATTTAAAGAGATTTTATTGTATTTTAATAAACTTTAAAAGATTATTACGGAATTCACAAAATTAAAAATATTTAGAGATTAAAAAGTATTTTGAAAAATTATATTATATTTGTATGTATATTCACCAATGAAATTAAAAGAAGCACCAAATATTAGGACAAGAGCAGAAAAGATCCTCATTTTCTCTTACTGAAGAATAACTGATTACTTGTTTTCAAATTTGGTTCAGAAGATAATAAACGACTAAACTGGCTCTTTAACATATCTTACAATAAATGCTATACTCTTTATCTCATAAATTATATATGCCCCTAGTTTGTCCTTGTGAGATATTTGTATTTCATAAATCAGTTTTTTTAAGCATCTAAAAATTTTGTCGACACCTTTAAAATATTTCGTAATATTTCGAAAGGTTTTTAAAATCTAAAGGGATTTCAAAGTATTTGGAGGTATTTGAATCTGTATAGGATTTTGATTATATCGGACAAATTTCTACTGCAGAAACCTTAAAAATGTTTGTGAACATGGTTACATAATATTATTATAATATTTTCATACTTACGAATAGAATTCAGAATAAGCCCCATGTTAGGACCAGCGCAGAAAGAAGCTTAATTTTTTCTGAAAAAAGGTATGCTGTTGTAATGAAGAATTTGTACAACAAAGTAAAAAGTAATTTTCATGACAATTCTTATCTTATGAATTACATACCCTTCGAGCTCACAATGAGATATTTATTTTTCGTGAATAAGTTTTTTAAATCTTTTACAAATTTTTTCATCTCTCTTTTAAAGGTATCTGGTAATTTTTTGAAAGGATGAAACCTATTATTTTATATTTACCCCTGACGATTTTTTTGCACTCTTTTTTTCATTCCAAACACACATAATATATGTAGCTTTATTGCTTGCATTGTTTCTCAGAATAGTTTTTCCTTAAAATATTCAACACATTCATCATTCTAAACATCAAGTCTCTACTTATCTCCTATAGTACAGACAATATAGATAAATCATAATAAAATTGTAATTTTTATTCCTTGTTAAGCTGGTCCTTTTAAGATCCGTAGCATTCTACTAAGGCACACTCGCCGCTAAAGTATCATTTACGTTCTTTAGAATGAATACCGACAGATGACTTTATCTCACTGGGTATAGACTTGTGACAATATTTCACTTCCTGATGGCATGGAATGACTGTATGCATTTAATAACAACCACTGATTGCCTAGAGTTTCCCTTGGCTTTATTAGAAGTTTTCTCATTTGCTTGCACATTTGACCAGGAAAGAGGAGAACTTCCGGTAACCGCCTCTCGATTCCATTCAGTTTTTTTGAGAGATAACTTTGAAAGAGGACATTTGAACATTGTTATCCCTTTACCCGATTCAGAATTCATTGCGCAGCTAATGCTATTAATAATCTCACGAAAAAATCCTCCCAAGCACATTTTTGTAAGGCCATAAACAGAAATTATTTATTTGCTTCTGATGAAGACATCGGACAAGGAGCATTGATAGAAGATTGAAGCCCTTGGAATAATATCACATAGACTTTTTATTACTAATTTTACTTATAAATTTCTTGTACAATTTCAAAACAACTTCGCTTCATAAAGGATATTATATTTTATATTGCTCTTCTTCTTTAATAGAATAACAATTATATAGGACTAATTCTGACACATTATTTTGTTAGCTTTATTGAAAAGGATTTTGTGATTGGCCGTGAACTACCTACAGTCTGTCAAGTTAAAGCGTGGGTGGCTTTACTCGCAGTCGGTAAGGTGTATCGACATGATTTTGGTGTCAAAATATTAAGAAGAGCTCCCT
>NC_046659.1:161315786-161383907 GCF_010883055.1 Belonocnema kinseyi
ATGTTGATGACTTCCCAAATCGTGGTTCGACAGGAAAAGTGTCCGACAAATTGGAAAAACTGATCGTGTCAATGTTTTCTCGCAATCCTTCACTAACTCTGCCCGGAGAAAATGCGGAGAAAAAGGCTTTATTATGATCTGCCAAAAAGATGTTCGTCGATAAAAACGAGACCTGGATACTGCAAGAGGATAATGATCGCAAACACCGCAGCAAGCTGTGTAGGGCTTGGAAGGAGGAGGCTGGAGTCGTAACGTTGGATTGGCCCAAGCTGACGCTTCGTGGAAGAAAGGTACACACATTGAAGCAGCTGTGTCTACAAATTCGTCGGATTTGGAGGTCTCTGCCGAGAGAGTATGCGGAAAAACTCGTCGAAAGCATGCCTTCGAGGTGCCAGGCCATCATCGACTCCGGCGGTGATTGGACAAAATACTAACAGAAAAGCATTTTGCTCGACACCTTGACAAATGTAATTCCATGTAGAAACATGCGTTTAAATAAAATATTTTACCAAAAAAGTTACCCACGCTTTAACTTGACAGACTGTACTGGGATTAAATCTAATTCTTCTTTGGTTAAAAAGGTGATCGTTCCGCTCTTAATGTTTATTTTTACTCGTCTCATGTATACAGTACCATAGGCGCTCTCTTCGTGAATGGAGTATATGCCAGCAAGAGCAGTAGCACTCTCCAATATTGCAAAAGCATCACCATCTGATGTTGATAGAACAATTTGTTCTAGATTTGGCACAGGCTCATAGTGATGACTTCCTAATCTGACTTCAATTGATTTATCAGTGGGAAAATTGTATCTTCGAAGTTCAAATATCTGGCGTGGATCAATGCGAGAAATAAGCCGAATACATTTAAGTTCTTTAAGTCCATATGAATCTTTGCAAGTAGCAGGAAGCCTGGTAGGTAGAACCGTGAACCTGTCAGAAGAAGCAGGCAATGAGGAAGACAACCCAACAGAAGAAGGAGGCTCAAAAATAGACATGCCTGGAGAAGAAGGTTTAGTAAGATGAAACGCACTAGTAGGAGATCTAGGCCAATCCATTTCAGACGAATGTTTATCAGGAAAATCAGAGGTACCGGTGTGCGTAAAACCAGTAATAGGGGTACCATTATGTAAGCCTCCGGACTGGGAACCTAACTCTGAAAAAAGAAAGTGTGATTCATTAAACACAGGAAACTGTATGTATTTTGATCTAAAAACTTTGAGTTTATGATAAAAACAACGATAAAAAGACAAGTTGACAAAAATACATTTTCTGATTGTGTTATTCCTATTCGCTCGAGCTCTCTGTACCTAACACTACAAACCTCCAGACAGATATAAAGCAAAACCCTACACATTTAAGGGCATTGATTTTTCCAGCAGCTGACATAAAAGAAAACTTGAGCGTAGTTTAGTCAGAGACTTAAAAAAATGCTCTTAACATTGTTGAGGATTAATACAACGACCTGAAACAATCTGCTATATTTTAAAGTAAAATCGTTTCTCATTTTACCTCGGAAATGTCTAATAAGTTATTGGATTTCAAGGAACTCTGGATCATTTATATGGATTTTAAATATTTTTTTTTAGATTTTGCGGGATTTTAAACAGCTTTCACAGATTTGCAAACATTTCTACTATATTTGAGGAACTTCTATGGTTTGCAAGAAATTTGATTATCCTTTCATATATTTCAAGAAATGTATTAAGATTTAAAACGTCTGGCGGGAATCTGAAGGATTTCACATACTTCTGACTATAAATGATGTAAAGATTTTAAGGACTTCTGAAAAACTATAAATAATTTTAAAATCGCGATTTACACAGATTTGAAGAAATTTTTAAGGATTTAGAAGAATTATTATAGACATCTTAAAAATTAATTAAATTTTGTATAAAGGGATTTCCATAGATTTTTAAGATTTTAAGGGATATGCATTAAATTACAAAATTTCGAACATTTAAAAGGATTTAGGGTTATTTCCAAATAATTTAAATACATCAAATTATGAAAAACAATGTGGTAAAATCTTCAACGATTTCACTGAATTTCTGAAAATGTAATCGATTTTTTATTATCTCCAAGTGTTTCAATGAATTTCAAGAATTTTAACTGTTTCCAGAGATTCTTAAGAAATTCAACAAATTTTAAAGATTTTGTGAGGCTCACTTATGCAGAATTATGAGTGCTTTCAAATAAACCGACTTCGTTGTGTTCAGTATTTCTACTTTTAAAATAATTACTTTGATATTTTTGCATAATTTATTGGAATTCTGATACTTCGATAATCGTTTTCTATGTAATAATTTTCTATGATGCAATTTAAATTTTTTAAATTTAAATGAGATTAGAATCAAATTTAAAATCCTTCTTTAAGTTCAAAAATCAAGTTCATATGCCGAATCCGTGAAAATAAAACCAAAAATCTAACGATCAAATTTAGACAACCACCATAAAATGTTTACATTGTAATCTTGAAAAAAAAACTTTTTCCATTTTATTTCCTAAAAAAGAAAAGCAAAAGATTCGTTTTCCTTTGGAAAAAAAAAGTTTTAAAAGTTTAAAAGGCAGAGAACCAAAGGAAAGTTCAAATGGCAAACCAGTTATAAACAAAGATGATACAGAAATGACCTCAAATCTAAGTCATCTAAATTAAAATTTAGAAAATTTTAATTAGATTAAAATCCTTTTTTTTCTTTTTGTTCAAAGGAAAAATGACTTTTTTTTCTTTTATAAGGGGAAAAAAGAAACATTTTATGGTGGTTGTACAAATTTGGTCGTGAGATTGTTGGTTTTATTTTCTGGAATTCTTCTCATTATAATGAAATTAATCTAATCGCAAAAATATTATTTAAAATTTAATATAAGAAAATCATTATAGACCTATAATTATTTTCCTACAATACTTTTTTCGTAATGATCTAATAAATAATATATTCTTAATAATTTGTCATTAAAACATTGCGTATATTAATTAACACTTCCGTTTTATATTTTTATTAATATTATGGATACCTTGATGATTATCATGTTCGTCACTCATCCCAAAATTAGCCAGAAAGTCCCTGGTTTTGGGCTGTATATCAGGTGATAGTTCTGTAAAAATACAACCAAATTTATGAATTAGTTTATTAATCAACACTTCCGTTTTCTATGTTTATTTGTATTATGGATACCTTGATGATTATCATGTTCGTTACTCATCCAAAGTTAGTAAGAAAGTCCCTTGTTTTTGGCTCCATACTAGATGATATTTCTGTAAAAATACACAAAAGATGAATGAATTTGCAATGTTCATAAAATGCATTACAAATAGTAAAAGAGTCATCACCAGGTTATTTCACAACAAATCTTGTGCGAGCATATAGAACATGGAGAATAATGCAAGTTGGTAATCGCCGCATCCTGCTGTTTGAAAATTTCCAGTTCCTAAAAAACCAAAAAATATTAAATAATTCATAGCATTAGCAGGATTCTCAGCAAACTGCATTTGACAAATTAGAAAAAAATTATGTAACGCGCCCTTATTACAAAGGCCAGATTTATCGAAACCTTTTGTATTAACGACAGACGCATCAGGACTTTCCGTGGGTGGAATGAAAGAAAGTATGATACTTATAAAAAAGAAGCCCTATCAATTATATTTTGTGTAACACATTTTCGTCTCTATCTATACGGACACAAATTACACTAGCAACAGATCAAAAACTATCAGTTTGGTTCCAAAATTGCGAAGATCCTTGTGTTAGAGTAACAGGATGGAAATTAAAATTAGTTTAATATGACTTTGAAGTTTTCTATAAAGCTTGTGAAATGAATGTAAATTTAGACTCAAAATAATATTTTAAATCATGTGCTAAGGCAAGCTCAAAATGAAATACTAATTTATTTTTTAACTCACAATCGAATTTCACTCCAAATTCAAGTTCAAATTCTAGTAAAAAATAAAAAAAAAATAAAACTATATTCTCACAGAAGAGTTATTTAATCAAATTAAAGAAAGAATTCATGTATTTCTAAATCAGAAGGATATCCCAAACGTAAATAAAGAAAATAAATTAAAATGCTACGCAATAGTAGCAAGACGAAAATCAAGAAATCAGAATGAAGTAATTAAAAATCCAAAAAAATTCAAGAAACTTTTAAAGAAGAGAACAGCGAAGATAATTATGAAAAACATATTCAAGATGAAATCATTATAAAGAAGAAAAGAAACACATGGAAAAAATTTATACGTAAAAAAGTCACGAACTAGTAGCTGGGTCTCGGATATGAGAAAAATGCATTGGATATCTATGTAATTTCGTAAATAACCTGCGAATTTCGAGAAAGAATTTACGAACTCGATGACAATTCCAAAACCGCTTATCACTTTTTTCATAAATAATTACACAAATATTATAAGTGATTGTGAAAAGTTTGACAAAGCACTCACGAGCTTGTTTGACAAATCTGGGAACTAGGAAGTAGGTTTGTCTTCGCGTTGCCCGCACACACTCTCTCCCTTCCGCTCGGTGCGTATGTTCACACGTATGTGTGGTTTGAATTCGTCTGATGAATGGCTAGAATTTTTATTATGCCTACATTGTTCAGCCTCGATGGCAAATTTATAAATATAAATTAAATCGCACAAATAAAATGTTTCCCTTTTTATATTGAAGTATAAAATGTCCAGCAACTGTTCGTGGGAAATTCGAACTGTTCGTAAAAAAGTTCTCAATTTATCTATACAATTTTTATAGAAATAAGAATTTAATGCTTGATTTTTTTATTCCGTATCCGAGACCTAGCGACAAGTTCTTGACTGCTTTACGGATAAATTTTTTCCATGTAGACCACGCATTTAGACAGCTCAGACTCTGATCCAGATTATTTTGAAAATATAAAAAAGAGTAATTTTCGAAAGAAAAAGAAGAAATTTAAAACTCCAGAATAAGAAGAAGTTTTCCAAGCCGAAAATCCTGATTATTTTTCAAGCTCTAGTGAATCAAGCATTAATAAAAACTTAAACGAACCTGAAGAAAATTTTATTGAAGCTTACGGCAAGAATTTTGATAATAAAAATTTCAATGAAAAATTGGTAAATTCAGACGAAATAAATCCGGATTTTAATGCAGATCAACCAAAAAGAAATGACAATAAAGAAAAACATGACGGTGATTCAGCAAAAAACATTCGCCCCCAGGGCCACTCCCGGAGAAAACAGTCATCGGAACGTCAACTAAGCATCCAAATATAATAGACTGTTGCGATAAAATAACAATGATAAAAGATAATGTCATATCGCTTTTCTTGTCGAAAAAGAGAAAATCTTGCGGAAACACATAATAGTATAAAATTAACCATTTTTCCTCTCCATAACATAGCCGGCAAATAAATTGGAAATCAATCGCTGTAGTTAAAATTGCTTATATAGATAATATACCATGGGAAGAAATCTTTACCCCTCTTAAATCCGCATTTTCAGAATCAGATACAAAAATAATTATTTTCTCAGGAATCACACATCCCACAAAAGAACAAAAAAAATGAAATTTAAGCAGAAGCTCATTCGTCAGCATGTGATGGTCACAATGGAGTGAGTTTGTATAAGGAAATGTATATATTTTAACAATTCAAGATAACTTTACCAAAGTTTGCGTAGCTTGCGCCCTTGCAAATCATCAAGCTAGTACAACTGCAGATGCATTTGTAAGGAAATTTATTTGCACTTTTGGCTCAGCCAGCGGAGTTTTAACTGATTGATTTGTTGAGTAATTTATTACGAAAATTAGCTGGAAGATTTCGTATCAGGCATTTTAGAACTAAAAACATTTAATCTTAACTATTAGCAAAGTAAGTGCAACGAAAAAATTTTATTAATCAAAATTTTAAACATTCAGTCATTTCTCCTTCACACTCATCTTATCTATCTAACTCTCGCTAATGACTTTCTCAAAAAATTTCTATTTTCTTTTAAGAATATTATCTTTTGTTGCCTATTTTAACTTAATAGCATAAAACAAAAAATATAAATACTTTTCACAAGTTTTGTGAACTATATAAAGTAGGAATATTTTCTTTCCTTTCTGTACAGAAATTATTCCAATTTCTGAAAGCCCAAAGATTAGACACTAAGGCTACGTGAGCGGCGTTGATCCATACCACAATTTTTTCTATTTTCATGCGAATATTTGAATTTTACTACAAAAAATATATTGTATGTTGTATTGTATATACCAGAGGTTTTCTAACCCAAATTGTAAGGTCGTAACTTTACAAGCAAAGTCGTCTCTCTAAATATTCATCTTAACTTTTAAAATATATCAAAGTCGCACAAATTATGCACCTACAAATAGTAATAATAATAATATCGAACGAGTCCCAGAAAGACAATTCCGAACGATTAAACCTTATAAATGGACGTACGCTTGCGGAAAATGTTTTTGAAAAGGACATAGGAATAAAATTTGACGCGGCCTAAAAAGATATCAAAATTACATAGAGTAATTTCGTATACGTATTTTTTCACGCAATTAGCAGACTGAACATTAATTAAAGCGTCATAAATAATTAAACAAATGAACACTGAGAACAGACAGATTTTTAGTTTCATACATTTACAAAATTCTGTTACCTTTTGACATCTAAAAAGGGATACCACATATTTTGGTAACTATGCCATTCACCATATTTGGGAACATCACGATTCCTAATCACCGGTTGGCTATCATTTCTATATATTATTCCATATATGGGCATACATGCATTTCTCAACGACCATTAGACAATAATTAGGCACTTACCACTCTTTTACCTAATTGATTAATCACGCTGATTCCAGCAAGTTGAATCCCTACTTTTAATAGCACTCACACCAAGGAAAATCTGATAAGTCATTTTGGGCATGAATACAGCAGATTTGGAACCAGAAATCAGTTTAGTTTAGTTTATTCCCGTTTAGTTCATTGTTCTTAAACCTCAGTTTTTCATCCCATCCCAGTCCAATCTCAGTTGGATAATTTAGATTACAACAAACGAATCTCCGAAAACCTAAAGGGCAGATACATTGACATGTCCACCTCATCCTACAGATATATATTCAGCACCATTCACCCCCTGAGGACACCCATAGAATCTTCTCTCTTATTAATTAATATTTGATTAATTGGTCATCCCTATTTAATGTGAACGAAAAGTCAATAAACACGAGGTAATCTGGAGGTTTTTGAGTAAAAGAGCACCCAGCTGAACTATGACCTTTTTTCAAAATTGATCCTATAAATTTAACATTCATTGTTAACAAATAATTATTAATTTTACTATAAACTCCAATGTTATTAATTTATTTATGGTAATCGGTATTTATCATCACGCCAGATTACTATTTTATTTCAAACCGGAATCTTGACCGAGGAACCATTATAAAATAAAATAAAGTACAACGTAAATTACATCCCTTGAGACGTAACAAAAGTAACAAAATTCTGCCTCTCCATCCAAGTAAATTATTATTTCCTCCAATACCATTTTGCACTCTTTTATCTTGTCCTGCACGTAGTTTGTAAGTAGATTATTCTATGCCTGAAGTATAGCACGACCCACTACATAATCTTCGAAAATAAAATTTTTTACTTGCTTCCAAAAAAAACTGACTCTTGCATTAATGAAAGAATAAATCTTTAGAAGCCATAACACATAGATTTTTTTATTAATGTTTTTAATTAAAACTTACTTGTAAGTTAACATACTTCTTTTGATTTGAAAAAACATTACACTTTTTTAAAGAAATTTTTTGATTAAATGAATAATGAGAAGGATTACGGTTTACGCTATATTTTCCCGCCTTATGATAAAGGCTTTTGTGATTTTGCGGTTAGATCCTACCGGAGTTTCTTCGACTTCTTCTTTAGTAAGAAATGTAGGCGTTCCGCTTTCCATATTTATTTTCACCCGTCTCGTAACACTCGTGCCTTTGGGGCGAATATAAATTCCAGCAAGAGTATTAGTACTCTCCAATATTGCAAATGCATCACTGCCAGATGTTGATAGAACAATATATTCTTCGGTTGACACAGGCTCAAAAAAATTATCCCCATTTCTCAATTTAATTGATTTGTCAGTGGGAAAAGTGTATTTGCGGAGTTCAAATATCTGGCGTTGATTCTTGCGGGATTTAAGCCGAATAAATCTTAAGTGTTCAAGTCCATACCCCAGTCCGTTATTAGAAGGAAGTCTAGTAGGGGGATCAATGTCCTTATGAAAACGCATTACACGAAAACGCTTGTTAGGAGCAAAAGGCTTTAGAGGATAAGACTTGGCAGTTAGGGAAGGCTTCGAACAAGAAGTCGTGCTTGGATAAGAAGTGCTGACAGAAGAACACTCGGCATGATGAATCCCGGCAGAATCAAACTCGGCAGGATGAGCCTCAGCAGGCAAAAGTTTCGCAGCAGGAGAGCTGGACCTGGACCTTTCAGTAAATTGATGTTTATCAGAACCATCAGAAGTTTCGTTGTGAAGAGCCGCATGGATAGGAGCGTTATTATGTGGAACCTCTGTCTGTAAACTCAACTCTGTGACAAGAAACATAAGATTACATATTACAGTACGTGAAACAAAATATCTGAATATTTAATTCTAGCAATTTTGGGCAACTTGGAACCGTGCGAGCTAGAAATATTTCTAAAAAAAGTTTCAAAAATTCTTTTTGCGTAAACTTTAAATTTAACTGGATGCAATTTCGAGTATTTTTAAACAAGTTTGTTAAAAACAGTTCACTTCTAGGTGAAGCTGCGTTAGGAGTGCAAAAAACGTTATAGTGCAGGATATTATGCGCAAATCTGAAAAAGCTTCCCTAGTAGCACTAATCAATCATTAAATTATTTTTCCTAATGCTAAATGGACTGATTAATGGTTCCGTATTGTTCCTTGAAAAACGTCCCCAGTTAACATACTTCATGCAGATAATTTGGAATAAACCGGACATACCATATTTTCCTACATAAGACAAAAGAGAGTGAGATGGCCCTGAACGTAGAACGAAAGACTCTAGTTCAGAGTTCTGAAGACTTGAAGCTTTTATATCACTCTTATATCTTATAACCTTCTGATATAGTGGTTGATCAAATGTTTTTGTACAATATTTTTTTTCCTAAAGCCCTACTCTTTGCTAATGCAATCATTAGAACAGTAGAAATCGTATTCCAGCCTGCTCCGCATTATGAATTTTCGGATTTTGCGTAAAACCATTGAAAGTCAGCAGGTGAAATTCTGAGATCAGAAATGGTGTTTCTTATACTTAAACCATCAATAAGCATCTCTGCAATGCGTAGGATACTTAAATTTTTAAATGATTTTAGAGTAATGGAACCTACATCAGTTGGCTGTAGAAGATGCTCATTAGAAACCGCTTTTGACCTTCGAATTAGTTAGAAACGAGTCAAAGGTGTTTTCGGAGATACGCAATGAATTTCAACCAAAACTAATTCAAAATTGGGAGCACTTCAGATCCTAGTGTGTCTGAAAATATCTAAGGAGCATTGTAAATGGTCACTTGTTATACAATCTTTCCCATGTATCGTTTGTGTTTTCTTTCTTTCCGTTCAGAGATGTCAGTTGATGAAATTCATTTTCTAACTTTACTAGAGTCCTTGTTATGGGTTTTGATTTTTTCTAATCAGCCAATATTTCGAAAAGGGAAAATTGGCACTTCTTAAAATTGGCCTTAAGTAATTCTTAACAAATTAAATTGCCGCATGAGTTTCTTCAATAATCAGTTTATGAGATAGACTTTCAGTTGTATGCTTATAAAGTTTTTGATTGCACCTCTAATGATATTTAATTAAAAGATGTTTCGAAAAAGAAACTCCTTTAAGTTGTTCAAATATTTGCTTTGCACGCTATTCGTTTTTCATTTTGATTTTCGCTATATTGATTATAGTTTTTTTACCCCCGTCCGCAAGCCTAGAAATAACATCGACTTGATTGGGTACGCTTTTACGCTTACAAAATGTTTTAAAATTCTGGAAGCGGCGGAATAATTCTAAAATAATGTATTATAGAAAAAAGCGGTCATGACAAAATTAGTTGACTATTCAGCGGGCTGTTTAGTGTGATAGTCAAAACTTGGGCCCGATTTCTTTTCCGGGCCTCACGGGATCCAAATTGCTGTTTTTTTTTAATGAGAACCACTATTTTTAATTGCAGTTTCGCATTCAGCATAGTTCTATTCTCATCAGATAGGTTCCCTCGGATCTATAAATTGGCTCTCCGTAAAAACTAAACTTAATTATAGAATGACAAGTTAGCACCGTGAGTAAGAGTAGACAATATCCAGACGAAGTTGACTCCGAATTAAATCCAAAACAAATTCAAAAAAGACTCTAATTTAAACACGTCGAGACATTATGAACAATTCAGAAACAGCTCAGAATTAACAGAAATGCGAACAAAATTGCTGTATGGGGAGTGATTTAATGAAGTAGGTGTTCGAAGACACATGATGTGCTACTGCAACATCTTGTTGCTATATCACAACCTGGAAAGCTTCACAAAATATATTTTGAAGGACTGGCGGAACTTAAATTTCCAAACGTTCAGTTTGATTTGTTGCAACCAAATTCGCTTTAAGCAAAAATAGTTGAATGTTACCAATTTTGCACAAACCACCGCAAACATTAAGCTTTTGAAAGTACTGGTTATGACGCTCACTGCTCCAGTGAGGGTTGGTGTCGCTCCAAAAATTACAATTATGTCTGCTAACAGCTCCACTCAGTTCAAATTTCGCTTCATCACTAAAAATGATAATATCGAAATCAGTATTATCAAACTCATACTAATGCATCATTTGTTCGCAATACTGGGTTGCTCATCAAAAAAATCTTCCTTCAACTGCTTAATGAGAATGACTTTAAATGGATGCTATAATCGCTATGCTGTTACAGACTTGGGTCTAGCACTACGTGGCCAGCTTGCAAGTTTCATTAAACAATTTCGCCTTGTCTTCATATGTGACCGTCCGCGAAGAAAGGGACCTTACGCGCCAAAGCTGAATTTTACAGTACGGGCGATCATAGCCGAGTCCGCAAGCAGGCATTTGAGTAGTGAGGGAGGCGTCAACGAAAAGCACCACCACTCACCACGTATTCTTTAGGCGCACATATCCGTGAGCAAGTGGAGCTCACGGATACAGCGCATACAGCTGTAGTGGTAAGTAGTGGGGCTGGATTTCGTAAGCCTCTCGTCCGGTCTCCGCCTACGTTTATTATGCCTACGTTTGCAGCTTAATAACAAAAAAAGTAATCAACTTAAGAAATTTCTGATTTTGGCAAATGAAAGAGCAACTCAACAACTATCGATTGATGTGAAAACCTAAAAATCGATTTTTGGCTCGTAAGGTCCCTTTCTTCGCGGACGGTCACGTATGATCTTACACATTTACCTTAACCTCGCACCATAAGCTACGTAATTCTATCCCCCCTCAATGAAATGTTTTCACAGATGGGTAATGAGACAACGGTGTGTACTCAATTACTTAGACTGCATAAGCATAAACTACAAAACATAAAGATTAAACATGGGCGTTCATTTATTTTCAGTGTTGGATTCTAAAATGATTCACATATGACCCAAACCAAGGCTCCTGAAAAAAACTAAAACTACCCTACCTGACTACAAAGAATAAAGCTAATCACGAGTCTGCAATAAAAAATAGTACTTCTGACTTGAAAAAAAACAAGTTGGTTCCCTTATGTTTTAAAAAAATTAATCTCACCCAATTGTTGACTACCCCACTTAAAAGCCGCTGATTACTCTACAACTTTCGTCTTAGCCATTTTTTTGTATAGTGCATGATTTTCGAAAACAACAACTGTGAAAGTTATCTTTAATTAATACCTGATGTTAAAATAATTTTAATTAAAAATGTGACGGTAGCCTGCTCTGATATAAATCACTTCTGAGACTACGGCTATTAACGTTTCGAAATTTTATTTTATTTCTTTACAAAGATGTGAGAATTCAAAGTCTCCTAACGAAAAAAATGTTCGTAAGCCTTGTATTTTAAGCTCTACTGCTTCACCTATTTTGAAAAAAATTTTGGTGACTGTCATTGAATAGATTCTTTCTGCAGAATAAAATTTTTTCGCAATGATATTAGTCTCGTTTATCATCGCACAATAATCAGAAAATCAGTAAAAAAAATTTTTTTAATCCGAAGACGACCTGATAAACCTAGGAGTCTGGTCACCATATTTTTACAGATTTCATAGTACTTACACAAATTCCGCCGAATCTGAACATCTTTAAGAGATTTTAATACATTTTAACACTTTTTTAAAGATTTTAAGAGCTTACACATAATTTCAAATATTTAAGTATTTGGTGTGATTTTATAGTATACATTTGGTCACAAGTATAAATTGAGACGTGCGAAACCCTACGAGTGGTGTATGATATTTTATTTAGTAGTCAATCTTATTCTGTTTATCTTTCGTCTTAATTAAAGTTAAAATCAATATTTACAGAAACCTTCATAACAATATAACTACATATATTATTAAGTTATTATATTTACCAATAGAATTAAGAAAAACTGCCCATGGTAGGATCAGAGAAGAAAAAATCTTCATTTTTTTTATTCAGGTAAAAATTAATGATTCAATGAAGAATGTGGTTAACATTATGAATAATGCTTATTCTGATCATCATTATCTCATTAATTACATACATCTCGAGTTTTTAATTGGATATTTATATTCCATAAATCAGTTTTTTATATCTTGTTGACACCTTTTTTAAGGTGTCTGGTAACTCTGTAAAAAAGAATTTGTTATAGTCTTGAACAAAAAAATTCCGTGTAACTTATTTATCCAAAGAAAGAAAATACTTTTCTGTTGCAGCATGCAACATTAACGCAAACAATAATATTTCACTACTAAAATGTATAAATTTTTGAAAGTTCGTTCTTCAAAAATAAACGTCAAAAATTGATAAAAACTTTCTTAGAATTTTGCATTCTTATTTTTCGTCATTCTTTTCTAAGGAAAAGAATGTATTCGGAAATTTTCTGTAGGGAATTTTCAAATTCGGTAATATTATAAATTGTCCAGAATTTTTCGATTCGGTACTTTTATATTTTGACAATGTCATAATTTCAGCAATTTTTACAGTGACGGGAATTTTATTTTTTGAAAAAAGCGACTGAAAAAGACCAAAATATAAAAGTATGAAGACTGTAAAATTCGTGAATTGCCAAATAACCAAACAATAAAATTGCCGAAATTTTTAAAGTACCAAAATATAAAACTCTCGAATTACAAAATTCACGAAAAATAAGAGGCCTGACAATAAAATGTCACCGAATTCGAAAAATGCCCACAGAAAATTGCTGAATTAAAAAATATACGAACAAGACAATTCCTGAATTTACATCAATCAAAAAATTGCTGTTAATTAAAGACTATTTATTAAAAATACAATAATCGAATACTTTCGTCAAATAATTTTTTCAATTTTTAAAGTTTTAAACATTATTGTTTGAATTGAAAATAAAGTATTTTTTTTAATAAAAAAAGTTCTGAAAAATGAAATGTTTGAATTAAAAAAAAAGTTCGATGTAAAGCGGAGCTGAATTGAATGCTGCAAAGATTACTTGAAAAATCTCAATACAATTTTTATAAAATTATTATTCGTGCGCCAGAAATTTTAATTTTCGAAATTTTTCAATTTTTCTAAAATTAATTCCTATTTTTTCTAAAATCTTTGTAAAATGCTAGACACAAAATTGTTTCAAGAGATTTCAGACTTTTTTCTAATTTTGTAAATATTTTGAATCTCAATCACATTCTGGGAGAAATAGAGACTGAATAAATCATTAAATTAGTTGAATGTCAGATCTTTTTTCGGCGAACTTAAAATCAGACGGTGACAAAGCAAAATAAACTAAATAGATGTAACAAGTTTAAAATTTCAGAAAGTTTCAGCAAACCGATTATTAGTCTCGCAATTCCCAATCTCAGCCTTTATGATAAGCAGCTTTATATTTAAGCACTCCAGTTTATTTACCAACTGCATTTTTCAAAAGTACAAGTTTGGACAATACTACATGAGTGTAAAGTGCGAATCCCAATTCAAAAGTTCGCATCTCAGATTTTGAGCTTGAGTAGTCCAAACATCAGTCTAGAATTTAGAGAAAAACAATGTAGCCTACGACAAAAGCATAATTGAAAAATTGTTAAACCGTAAAGCAGCATTCGCAAGAACTCTGTCAAATTTCAGCCATATAATCCTAACGGAATTATATCACCACATCGTAACCCTGTTATTAAACTAATTTTAGAAATCACTCAGAATGCAGATCAGACTGATAAATTATTCTTATTTATAACTTTTCACTTTAAAATATGAATGTTCAGGAATTCCAATAGATCGATCTCTATATTTTTCTATATTATTTCTATATTACTTAATTTTAGTTTTAGTTACGAAAGCGTCGAATACCTATCGCACGCATAGTGTTGGTAATATTAATTTGATATTTTGATGAACGTACTACCTACCTCTTCCATGGCGAATAATTTTTTAATCCACAAACATTTAATAAAATCCTGTCTGATTATTAATTATTTATTTTTTAAAGCGACCTATCAAAACAAAACAATGGAGGTGGCCATATGTTTTTTTAAGTGCGGTTGGAACGCCACGCTCGGAAAGTCTTGAACTATACGTAAGTGTGATTTTACACATGTGTGTGTGTGCGTACTTCTGGCATTAGAAAATTGACTTTTTTTGTGAAGTCGATGCATTACAGATTGGTCTCCTTATATCTATTCTCCATGGTCTACGTATTCAAATGGGTATTTTCTATTCAGCCACCAGCTAACTTTAATTCGTTAAATGCAGAAAATCTATGAGAAATTTCTTCGAACGCCCAGGAATCACGACTCAGTTTTTACATTTCGGCTTTGGTTGTTTGAATTTCATGTTGGTTTTGACTAAACTAAAATTGGGAGATTATACTACGCCTAAGTACAATTTTTATTTCAAGACACTAATACTAATTGGTAAATTCAAGGGAATTTAAAATTAGACAATCATTATTATGACTCACCTGCTTATCAGCATTCGTTCAACATACGTTTATCTTTATTTTTTAATTTATCTAAAGTTATACATATATTACAAAATGCGACATAACACTCATATTTACATTTATTAAAACAGGAAACAGTCAAAAAAAATTCCTTAACTTAAATCAGAAACAGATTTCAAAGATAAAAGCTTCTGCTAAACATGTATTTTTGTTTTTAGTGAGCCGAATCGTAAGAATCTTTTTAGGATCTTCTGTTTGATCTTTTTCAGACAAATGTCGTTGTTTCATTTTAAAAATGCTAATAGAGATGTACAACCAAAGATAAAAACTAAGAAATTAAATAAAATTAAGAAAATTAAGTCTTAATTTTGATAGAGAGAGTAAGCAAATCCCAACTCTCTTTTGGCCCTACAGAGTTTCAAAATTACTCGTTGACCCGGGTTGAGAAGATTTACGAGGTAAGGTCATACATAAAAACAAAAAATACCCTACTGACTTATCATAATTTCTTTAAAAAAACCTGAATATGCCCTCGGCGGGTCGCGCCACATGACCAGAAAACAAATGAATGGTCGGAATCCATAAGAGACTAACCCTAATTCAGTAAATTTTTCAGGAGGAGAGAGAAAATTCTTACTGAGTTCGTCTTGGTATAGCCTTTTGAGAAACTTTATTATTTTATTAAAACTTCTAATACCTTTTTGAGCCTTGCGGAAAAACAGACGTGAAAATTGCATAAAAAAAATTGGCTATACAACTATAATAAAAGAATCTTATAATGAACAAAAGATGGATTTACTGGATTCAACACGTTATTAAAATTTTAGACTTTTAGCACATTCGGCAGAGGGATTTGTAAGGCGAGGAAAAGTCACAGAAAAAAACACCTCATGTTTAAAAAGATGAGAAAAAAGACATTTAATGAGATTTCAACTTCAAATAAAATTAATTTGATAATACATAAATTATCTCCACTTTACTAGTTTATTATAAATAGTTTAAACAAAACACGGAGGGGTTCTCTCTAGAATTTACAATAGAATAGCCTAAAACTACAAGTATTTATTTACAAACAACATTAAAACTTTGAAATTTCAAAATTCTCAACAAAAAAAAACTTCTCCATTTTAAACCGCAAGTTCACGATTCAAAATGGCTTCTGCCTGAGTCTGAACCGAATTCCAAACCTAACTCACGACACTCAAACTGAACTTAGATATCCCTTTTAAATACTCAACTGAAGGACAAAATTGACAACGCCTACCTTGGCTGCAGAACAGAAGTTCTCCTCCTTGACATTACAAAAGGCTGCGTATGTAGAATTCCTTTACAAATGGATTTCACTTCGATAGCCGACACGAGACTGATGATCTTGCAGTTCTACCGCCTTTTTCTCCCCTCTTCGCTCGTTTTCCCTCGACTTCGCCCAGCGTGTGCTGCCCTTAACGCTATCAGAAGATGTTCCATCTGGCGGAAAGGACTTGACCGATTCCGGTGAGTGCAGAGCTGGCCAGCCAAGATGGCGGCAACTGAATTTTGACAGTCAGTTCCGTTCTATCTTCTCGGCCGCGTGTTCGAAGTCCGTAGTGGTCGAGACTCAGTGCGTGGAGTGAAACGTGGTGTCGGTAGTTGAAGTGCCAAGTGTTCACCTTAGTTAGAGTAGGATGACAGTGTTAATCTCTGCTGGATTTTCGAAAAGGAGAAGAACAATATTTGACAGCCGAAGGCAGAACGTTACTCTCGTCCAAAGGTGATACAATATAGGTACTTTATATTTCATATAGCGGTGCCGGCCATGGATTTACGTGATAATGTTATTTAATTGTGAAAGTGATCTGGAATGGGATCCATAACGTGTGGGAGGCCACAACGTTACAAACTAGTAAATTGAAATGTCGCTTCAAACATCAAGGAATAATGATTGAGGTTTTTTTTTGTCACAATAGAGTCTCTAAATTTTGATCTCAAAAATTCCAACACCGATTTTTAAACTCCAACCCTTAATGTTTCAAAATTACTCCTTAATACCACGCAGATGTGTTTTTGTTAAAAATATTCTTTTTAGAATTTTACTTGTACAATATAGTCCAAAATTTTTGGTACACTTACATATTTTAACAACGATTTTTCGGTTCTAAACCTTAACGTTGAAAAACAACCTAATTAATACGACACAGATTTTTTTGTTAAAAAATAATCTATTTGAGAATTTTTCAGTATAAATACAGTCTCTAACTGTTAGCTCCTAAAAAATAACAACTTTTAGCTCCTGGAAGATTTCAATTCAAATTTATAAATAGGTTTTTGATTTTTTAGGTGTACAGGTGGTTTTTGCAAAAAATTTAAGCATTCAAACCCCAAGATAAGCCCGAAACTATGTTATATTTCTTTCCCGGTTTGGGATTTTACCAAGAGGGTTGTATGCAAGCAAATATTGCTTGTTTTTGAAAAGTATTAGTGGTGCATTTGAGAGCCTCGTAGGAGCCCAAAATTCTGATGTACTTTGTTTTCCGCAAATTTTATTTTTGGCAGGGGAGTGGTTTTTTGCACATATAGGCTGGTTTTAAACATTCTTTTTCGTTTATTCGAGAGTCGAAAATAAGCCAAAAATTCAAGGACATTTATTTTTTCCGATTTTGATTTTTTATTATACATAAGAGGTAGTTATATTTTTGTAGGTGTGGTTTTTCAATATGTCGTTGGTGCATTTTAGATGGTCATAAATTCAAGTAATTGCTTAGAACTCGAACTGCTGTGTTAGAGATTAATTTGTTTGATTTAAAATTTATTTTTTTTTTTGTAAATTTAACTATTCCATTGTTAGAAAATGAGTGATTCTTCTGCAATCAAAACTGATCTTTTTCGTTAAAATCTTTTGTTAAAAACTCATATTTTCGTGTTAACAATTCAACCACTTTGTAGATTATTCATACGTTTGCCCTTAAAACTCAACTATTTTGTTTAAAATTAATGTAGTTCAGCTGCTCGGGTATAAAATGATTCACTTTATAATAAATTCATTCTTTGTTTTGAACAATGTCTTTCAGAAACTTTCCTCAAATATTGCATATGTAAAACCATGACGCATCAATTTCAAAAGCCACCAGTTGGTTTTTTCGTGTCGCAATTGACAATCTCCATGAAAAAGTGGTGGGGAACTTGACACAAATAGAGTAAGATCACTTAAGGAATGTTTAGTTATTGGGGAATACAACTTAAAAACACTTCATTGAAAAGCCTTCAAACTTTAACAAAAATGCGAGTTTTGATTCTATTATTTTTCTGCTACTTAATGTATAGAAGTGAATGTAGAAAGCATAAACATAACCTAACATGGGAGACAGCCAAGAGTGAGTACAAGAAAGTTTAATTTAATTCATAAAATTTGATCCATTCAATTATGAACCTGTAAATTAATACTTTAAAATGCAAAAAATTTCTTGAAACGATTAAATAATTTTTATTCTACATTTATCTCCTAAATTTGTTTATTGATTGTAATTCCATGCTGCTTCACGAACATTAAAAGATTAAAATTAAAAGAATCACAGATGCATGTTTTTGAATAATTTATTTTTCAAATTTGACTTTAAATTTAATTTTAAATCGCAGTGGCAGTAATTATAATTTTTTTTTAAACAGTGACTTGCATGTACAAGTTTTATAATATAATGCTTTAAAAGTTCCAAACGTTAGAGCATTTTCAAGATTTTTGATACCTCTTTCTTAAAACCATAAAATTGTCAGAACGACTATTTATAGTATTCAAAAATTCAAAGAATTTCTAATTGTCACTTTGTTGAATAAAATAAAAACTTTTAGACTTGCGGCACTTGCAATAATAATAAAAACAAACAAAAATTGAATTTAACTAACGTACAATATAAGAAAGTCAGGAGAAGAAAGCGTTTCTTCTTGGAGGCCCTGGAAGATTATCACACAAAATCGTTTAATTTATTTTAAAAATTGAAAATGCAAATTGTGAATCAGCAAAAATGATGTTTTCAGCAAAAAATGCATATACAAAAAATGCTATTCCAAAAAAGGTGATAACTCTTCTAAATTTGTCGTGAATTATATTTTTATAAGACGCCCAGGTTTTGTTTCAATCGTACAAAATAACATTCAAAGTAACAAAAAAAAAAGAATCTTTAAAAAAGGGCACCAGGTACAAAGACAGATTACTTAAAAACAGTTTTTCATCTAAAAAGTATGAACCTACAAATTAGTGATTAACAATTTTTAGATAAATCGTCTACATTTTCTTTTAATCACAAATTACAAGATTAAAAATAAAAAGATTAAACTTTCAAAAAACCGACACCAGTGACAAAACAAAATGAAAGGACATGAGATATTCAATCAAAAAAGATCTGCAAATATGTTAGCAGTTCTTGTTCTAAAAATACATCAAAAATCAAAAGATTAACATTTTGGGAAAAGGACACAAGCTTTCATAACATTTTATTTAACACGATTTTTCGCATAAATTATATATACAAATTTTCTTAAAATCACTTCTCTCTAGGATACTTATTTTTAGCTTAGATCTTGAATAATAACGTTAAAAATTAACAAATTAAAATTATGGATAAACAGCACAACATGCGGTGAAATTATAAAAACGAAATAATGAAAATACATATGTTTCAATACCAATGCATATTATGAATTGTAATAATATACACTTATTTAATTTGTAGATTTAAAAAAAAAAAAAAAAATTTCTATTTTCGATAATATCGAGTGCAAAACATAAAATAAGTTATGAAAATGAATTCGCTAAAGTCGATAGAGCTTTAACATAAGAGGATTCACAATCACGAAATTACAGATGTGGACCTTAACAGTTTAAATGTTGAAAAACGATCTTTCCTAAACTTTGCTCATAAATCGAGAAACACCAAACAATTATTACTTTTCTCTGTATATTTCCCATAAAAAAGCTTCAGTTTATTATTTTAAATCTAATAATTTTACTAAATGGTCATTTGAAAATTGCTGATAAATATAAATAATTTTATTTACAGAGAGATGCATCTATAGAAAAACCTGGTATGATCGACATTGGAATACTAATTTAACTCCATTGGACTATAAATGTCGTTGGCAAAAGGATTATTTCTACAAAACGAGAAATGAAGCCGTCGATTCTCGTAAATATATACTTTTGTGCTTTATCTATCAATTTTATTAAAGTTTGAACAAAATTATAATTTTTTGTTTAAAAAAAAAAAATATTGACTTTCTTTGTATTTCAAGAACTATCATTTAAAAAGTAATACAGAAAACTATAATCTGGCATTCATAAAGTATAACGTAGGTACCGTCATCTAATTTAAAATTTTCTTCCACAGGCCAATGTATAAGAGATAATCAAAATAAAACACCGAAACACTTTGACTGTGTATTAAAGGAATCAGATGTAGAAAAACCTAAGCTGCCAGAAAAACCAAAACAGCCAGAAAAACCTAAAGAGGCAGACAAACCAAAAGAGGCAGACAAACCAAAAGAGACAGACAAACCAAAAGAGACAGACAAACCAAAATGATCTTTTGATCAAGACCAGCAGAGTTCAAGAGGCATTGGCAGAAAATAAAGAAGATGAAACAAATGTATTTCATTTCGGAAACCTTCACATTATATGGCATGGATATTCGGTTTTGTTTTAACGTCTGTAAATTCTGTTTTTGTAAACTCAGAATTCATTCATGTCAAATTTAAGACATTCACAATAAATTAATTAATAATACTATCCGCAAGGTATTGAGTCACACCTTTTAGTACCTGTACATTTTCTAGAAGAAATATAATTTTATTTGATAGTTAACTTTATGGAAAAGATTTTCAGAACTCCATATATATGATAAATGATATTTTACAGCTTCAGTTAAAAAAACTGTGTATAAAATTATGTCATAAATATCAGCTTTTTAATCTGACTAGGTCATTGATTAATCAATCCTGAGAACCAAAAATCATGTATTTTCTTTAATTATTTATAATTATATCTTCATTTACACTTTCTCTTCCCACATCAGGAAAAATATTTTAAGATTGTGCAATTATATACTAGCTATAAGTTGCGAATAATTCATACAGGTAAACTTAAAAACTTAAAAACAAATTTAGAAAAATTACAACAATTTGTGAAGAAAAAAGTAAAACCTTAAATTAAATTGTATTCTTTTTGTGAACGGACGTCCCTGCACACTTTTTTGTGGGTTAATTCAAAAACGTTTCAATTTTTCTAAATTTGATTAATTTGAATGGCCCTTAGGAATTAGTATCGATTTTATCAGTTTTAGATTCCCCAGGCTGTTTCCCTCGATTAGTAAATATTTTGTCTTCAAAATTTGGGGAATGATTGCGAAAATGCTAACGCACGTCCCTGCACAATTTTTTTGTGAATTAGTTCCAGAACATTTTGATTTTGCTAAAAACGTGTGTTTATTTCGAGGTTATGTATGTTACAATTCTCCCGAACGTTACTTTGAAACCACACAATATTCTTGGCCAAAAGCTTTGGACTTATAAAGAAACATTGTAACTAATGTCCCGAAACTAACCTTGTTTGTAGGCAATCGAAAAAGTTTTTTTTTCATAAATAATTTCCAAATCATCGGAATGACAGGGCTGAAAAACGACTCTAACCTCAAAATAATGCACATTCGTACAATTTTTATTTAACACAATCAAAATTGTTTGTTAGTATCCCTCAAAAAAGAGGCCATGGACGTCTATTGTGATATTTTATAGCATCTCCGAATTCAGTTTTGAACATTTTCATTTTCGTGGAAAATAGCCGAGGAAATTGTACCCGATTGCTTACCCGACGAAAGTACTTTAAGATTTATATTTCAGGATCCTAGTTACTCTTAAAAAATACAGTTCATATTATTGCTATTTTTATTTAAATGCATTATACATTGCATATTCACG
The DNA here is from genome assembly GCF_010883055.1 of Belonocnema kinseyi. NCBI lineage: Eukaryota > Metazoa > Arthropoda > Insecta > Hymenoptera > Cynipidae > Belonocnema > Belonocnema kinseyi. Next base: position 161,337,795 of record NC_046659.1, read on the forward strand.
CAAATATCAGTCCCTTCAAACAATTTTTTGAGGTTATGTCGGATATGAACAGTTGTCGTTTAACAACTAGGAATATCTTTCAAGGCCCCGCTTGGAATTTTATATTGTATATTATACATTGTATAATGCCAGTGGGCACAAAATTTGGCGATGTCATTACGACATCTTTTCGACATCTTTACGACAACTTTATGACATCCTATGTCCGTGTCAGTTCGGTGTCTTGACAATATCATAAAGACACCGTCAAATTATACGCCTTATTTACGATATCGTACAGACACCTTAACGACATTGACATAGGATGTCGTAAAGTTGTCGTTAAGATGTCGTAACGATGTCGTAAAGACGTCGCCAAATTTTGTGCCCACTAGGACACTTCTTGTGTTGTTTTTAATTAACGTATCATCTATCGACCTGACTTTTCTATTGCTTTATCAGGGCTGGCTGATAAGAAATTTGAAGCCTTCCGAAAAATAATTCGGAGAAAATTATTGAAAAAGCGTTTTTTTTAAATGGTTTTGTTTAACTTATAAAAGGAGTATAGATAAACAAATTTTTGCATTAAGAAATTCAAAAAGCAAAAATTGTATTGCAGAACAAGTTAGGTATTTCATGTTGTGACGTCAGCTGGCAAGATGATTGCACGCCTAGGACCGAGCAATAATATTAATTGCATGGAACAAAACACAATTTTTTAAATAATTACTTGAAAAATTCATAAAAATTACAAGACTTTTTCATCACTGCTTTCAGTTAATTATATATAGATTCTGAAAAATAGAAAATATAGTGTAAATGCGCGTATGATTAAATTTAATTGTTGTCTACGTTAATCAAAAAACCACGTTATAGCCTATGCAATTGTTATTATTGTTGACTTGTCATGCTGTTAAATTTCTTCTGATAGACAAGTTAGGTCGATGCCAGAGTGTTCGCACTTGTTTTTGAATAATATTTACATGACAATGTATATTTATCCGTACATAATTTATTTGAAACTGTGAACGACTACAATTTATTTCTTTAAAATGTTTTTTGAAAATTAAATTGAAAATTGAATCCACAAGCATAATTATTTAAATTTTATTCAATAAGTTAATACAACATTTTCTTTTGAATATCTTGTATACATTTTCTTTTATACCATTCCTGGTTATTAGAAAGAAAAATAGCACCTCCACAATCAAAATTCATAATATTATTTGTATCATAATTTTGTTTTTTGTTTTGGATTATTTTTAGCTCTCGATTTACGATGGTATTTTTTTTCGTGTATTGGTCAGTTTATTAAACTTGTTGTAAACAAACTACGTTTTAGTGGGACGATGGTCGTGGGGGCTAAAGCGTAGGCTTTGTACCTACTCCTTCGGCTTGCGGGTTCGATTCCCGCCTCGCACTCTGGAAGAGTCTCGGCGGCCCATGCGGTGAACATGAACGTTCAGCACGATCAGCACGTTCAGAAATGTTCTTACAGCCTAGCAAGGGAGTTGTTCATCTGCGGAGAGTCGTGGGACCGGTACCTCTAGAGAAAAAGGTTTTATCTAAGCACTCGAAGCTATTGCTCTTGGTGGTTCGGAACCCACCTTAAACTGTAGGTCCCACTATTCGTGAGGCCTTATTAGGTTAATAAAATTTCTAACACAAAAAATTAAAAATTGTCAACAATAATGAATATTTACAATAAAATAATAAATATATTTTACATGCATTATTTAAATTTTGTGTGTCAGTTGTTTTTTTAACAGGATTATTGCCTTTTTTAATATGAAAAATTTCTTTAAATATCCCTTTTTTATTATTTTTTGCTGCACTTAATATATTAGTGTTATCAAAATCGTTGTTGGTATGTTTTAAGAGCAACAAAATCAAAGACTCTATTTATACTGTAAAATTCTGAAAGAGATTATTTGTTGATAAATTTTTATCTGTGTTGTAACCAGGGTTTGTTTTTTAACGTAAGCGTTTGAAGTCAAAAAATCGGTTTTGGTACTTTCAAAGAGCTCAAAAATCAGAATCTCTCAAAGAACTTTGTCTACCTGAAAATTTTTGGTTCTCGAAGCGAATCTGTTGCCAGAAAGGTCGACGAAACGTTCAGGTTCAGAAATTCCAAAAGAAATTTGATTTCGTGGAATTTAAGAATTCTATGGAATTCAAGGAACTCAAAGAATGCCAGGAATTCCGGGATTCGAGAAAGTTACAAAATTTAGGGAATGCACGACATTCAAGAAATTTAAGAGATTAGAGGAATTTCGTGAATTCCGTAAATTCCGCAAATTCTTCAAGTTCCGCGAAATTCCTAATTTACTTGAATTCTGTGGTTTTTATAAATTCAGAAACTCTTTAAAGCATGTGAAATCCGTGAATATATTTAATTTAAATTTCACAGTCTAAATAGAGTCTCTGAATTTTGTGGTCTTCAAAAATAGGAACTCTGATTTTTGGGCTCCATTCTTCACTTTAAAAAACAATCCCTTGAAACAACGCAGATAAGACTTTGTCAAAATATAATCTCTTTGAGAATTTCGCGTGGTCAATAAAGTCTCTGATTTTTGTTCTCCCAAAAAATTCCAACGACAATTTTTGGACTCCAACATATAGCAAATTGATGGTAAGGTTAATGTGTCTTTACATGTACACATTTAAAATTCAAAACAATAAATGCTCATTTGAAATTAGAATAAAAAACACCATTTCATTTAAAATTAGAAAAAAAATTTTCTATAAAGAAAAACAACGCAACCTTTTTTTTTATTTGAGTATAATATTTTCTCCAATACAAAAACCGGAACTTGCGACTTGTACGCTCATTCAGGAGAATACAATTTGGTATTTTCTCAATTGTTGACGTCACAGCGAAGTAACTTGGCATTTAGTTCTCTAGAGAACTAAGTCATTCCATGCGCATCCCTTATCTACTCCGTTTTCTTGCAACTGCGCATTACAGCTTCGATTCTTCCTAACAAGCTTAGTCGCTTGTTCCGGCCTGCAGTGACTGGGGAAAGTATATACTATTTATGGTGCGCCAAACCTTGTTAAACATACTTTTGCCTTTGATGTAGTAATTGACTTTACAATACTGTCATAATACAGCTGCTAACACGTCCTGCCTACCGAAAAAGTTTTACACTTTGCAATTAGTGACGATAGATCCGAAAACGCGGACAGATTCGTATGATTTTATAATTTTTCAAAATATTTAATAAAAACGAGTGACTTTAATTACATTTTTATACGAATAACTCGAATTTTTGATAGCTATTCTTCTTTTCACTGTGTTCTTGGATTTCACAGTATCGAATCCTTTGAATTACTGAAGCAACCAAAAACGTCTTTTTGAAAGCGTGAAACTCTAATTAGACCTTCATTTTTGTCTTTATTCTTAAAGCTTCTGCAAATGTGCGGCTACAATAAATATAACATTATGGCAAGTTGTAAATGTTCTAGGAATTATTTTTATTTGTCGGATAAAATTTCGGTGTTTTAAAATATATATATAGTACTTGACGATTTTGTGTCAAAAATTTTAATTTTAGGTTTGCCAATAGCCCACACATCTCTAAATGGTGAATTCATTACCCGGTTCCACCGAATCTTTCAGCAGGTCGCTTGATATGCCATCTACGGGAACTTTTAGCACATTTAAATTGTTCTGATAGCCAATAAATAACAACCGGTGACCAGTAGGCACCAAATTTGGTGACGTCTTCATGACATCGGTACAAAATCGTTACGACAACTTTACGACATCCTATGTCCATGTCGTTTTGGTGTATTTGCGATATCGTAAAGACATCGTCAGATTATGCGACTTATTTACGATATAGTAAAGACACCTTAACGATATAAACATAGGATGTCGTAAAGTTGTCGTTGAGCTGTCGTAACGATGTCGTAAAGACGTCACCAAACTTTGTGCCCGCCGGGTGGTGAGTCGATGATCCGAGTTCAAGAGATCGCGCACTAGGTAGTTTTACACGTGTACTATCACAACTATAAAATAATTGTATTGTGCCAATTCTCAAAATAACTGTCAATGGTTATTTGACTATCCGGATGCACCGAATCGGGCACCAAGTAGTTTAGCACGTGCGCGATCCGTTAAAACCCGCATCTTCGTCTCACCATTGCTAGTTATTTTGAGAGTTGGGAGAATTGAAAATTGTTTTAAGTTCTCGTAGAATATGCGAATTTTTCTGGTGGGCGATCCTATGCAACCTGATCGTCGTCTAACTACCGGTAGTTATTTCAGGTCTTAGCAAAATGTAAGTCTTCTAAAATTTCTCGTAGATGACGTGTTGAACAACCTGATGAAAGATCAGGCATTTATTGTTTTAAATTTGACATTTAGATATGGAAAGTCACATTAAGTTAATGAGACTCTACATCTAGTGGGCGAAACGTCATTTTTGTTAATAACGGAATAAATTACCAATAAACAGAAAACATCAACGTCCATATCAGCTTAAATCCAAACCTTTACGTTAAAAAACTACGCCGTGTGAAAAATGGTCTCTTTTCTAGAATTTTCTATTTTCAATATATTTTATTTGTTTACAGTTTCATTTTTTTTGTTTTTTAAAGAGACCAACTTTTTTTTGGCTTTAATCCCTAATTTTAATAAATTACCTTTTGACACCACGCAGATGTGTCTTTGTAAAAAAAATACACTTTTTTAGAATTTTGTTGTGGAAATGTAATCTCTGATTATTCGGCTGCTCAAAAATTTCAACAACAATTTTTGAGTCAGTTTATCAGAAACAGAGAAATAAAGAACACTTTGGACCAACTAAATTCTTTAGTGTAACCCATTTTTCCTTAAAGTTGGTAGCGTAATTTATGGAAGAATATCTATTTGATTTATAGGTTTTCTCAGTAATCTTTCTCTGTTTATCTCCATATGTTTTATATTGATTGTATCCTGATTTTAAAATTATTTGGGCTCTACGGTAAATTTTTGGACTCCACTACTTTTATTGAAATCTCAAATCTCGAGTGGTTCGAGTGTAGACTGTGGCTTGATGCAACCCATGACATTAACTAAACATTCGCCAACAATATATTTACAAACACAAAGCCTACTATAAATAAAATACAACCTATGTAAAAAGTCTCAATTGAAAAAAGTACTCAAGAATTTTGGGCTAATTTTTGAATCTCAAATGCAACAAAAAAAATTCAAAAAGCCAGCTCTACGTGCAAGAAGAACACCCCCTTGTAAAAAATAAAATATGTAAGCAACAAAATTCATTTGAATTTGGGTCTTATGTTTAACTCTCTAATGCACCACAAATAATTTTTAGAAACCACCACTATGTACAAAATTACCACTCCCATAGTGAAATCCCCAACCGGAAAAAACAAAATGGAACTCAGTTTTAGGCTTTTTTGAGCTTTCGAATGTTTTAGATTTCTTATCACAAAAACCACGCCTTTATTCAAAAAATCAAAAACCTGTTTATAAAATCGAATAAGTACTTTCAATTAGTAAGTTATTTATCCTATAAAATGCCGAATCAAAATAATTTTCCTGTGAAGCTGTAATTCCAGCGTACCCAGGGTTTTTTTTGGCTTCATGGGTCGAAACCCAAAATTAGTATTTTGAGGAGCAAAAAATGTGTCCGGGGTTCAATCCCTGAGCCAGTACCTCTAGAAATGTTTTAATATACCTTTACCGAGTTTCTGGTGGTTCGGAACCCACCTTAAGCTCTAGGTCCCCCCATCGTGTACTTGAATGCAACCCAGTACGTTAATGATGGGATAAAAACCAGGCTCTGCCCAATATGCCTGGGCAGACTGCTCTGATCAGATAACTTGATTGCATTATAAAAATGCGTCCGTGACTGATGATATATACCAGGACAGCCACGTGCAAAATGATCTAATAAAAAATCCAACTCTAACCAAAAATGCCTTCGACATGTTGGGCAGTATAAGCCTGTGAAAACATTTCAACACTAGAAATTTTTACAATTAATAATAATTTAATTAATTTAAAAATTCAATATAATATTAATAATTTTAAGTTCTAACCCATAAAGACGAAAAAACTAATTCCTCGATACACTGTCATTACGACTACGCCGAAAAATGATCTTTACTCGGAATTTTATAGGATAAATAGGATCTCGGATTTTAAGCTTCTTGAATATACGAATTCCAATTTATAGACAGTTTTTAAAGGTTTTTAATGTAGGGGAGGCTTTTGTAGTAAAAAATTGCAAGAATTCAAGAGCCTAAGAAAATGCGAACACAAAGTTCTATTTTTTTCTTTTCTGGTTGGGGATTTTCCTATGGGGTTGGTATTTTTATGCATAGGGGTGATTTCTAAAAAATATTTGTAGTACATTAGAGAGTTCCAAATAAGCCCCAAATTCTGATGCAATTTGTTTTTTCAGATTTTATTTTTGTGGAGGCGATATTTTGTCGAAAATTATTCATTGTTTTAGTTGAAGATTCTTCTCTTTAATTAGAAAATAAACTATAAATTTTTCCTAATTAATTTTTGTTAGAAATTCAGCTATTTGGTTAAAAGCTAAATTACTTAGTTTAACATGCATTCCTGAAGTTGGAAAGTCTTTCTTGGACATTTTCCTCAAAGATTTCATAAACAAAACCCTGACGAAGCCACTTTAAAAAGTATCGTATCAACAAATTCAGTTAACATAGAACGTAATGAAAAACTGTATCATTTCGATTTTTGTGTCGCATCCAACAATCCTCATAAGAAATTGAAGGGGAAATTTACATACAGTGTTTGTCCGGAAAGTAATAGGACTGAGTCGATTTAAAAAAATTTATTGAGCCATTCGTTACAATTCTTTTAAAACTTTCAAAATCGGCTCCTTCTGCGTCGATGCAGCGCTGCCAGTGCGATTTCCAAGCATTGAAGGCGTCACGGAAGCCTTTCTCCGGAATAGCCTTGAGAGCCGCGGTGCATGCTGCTTGGATCCCCTCTGTCGTCTCAAAATGATTGCCTTTCATCGGCCTTTTCAGGCGAGGAAACAAAAAAAAAGTCTGGGGGCCACATCTGGGCTGAAAGGCGCCTGCAGAAGCTTTGGGATGCCGGCCTTGGTCAGGTAGCTGTTCACAAGAAAGGCGGTGTGAGTCGGGGCGTTGTCGTGGTGCAACTTCCAGTCGGCTGCGATGTCTTGTCGGACCCGATTGACCTTTCGTTTGAGTCTCTTGAGCACTTGCACGTAAAACTTGGCTTTGATGGTTTCTCCAGGAGGAACAAATTCATGGTGGACGATGCCTTTGATGTCAAAAAAGACAATGAGCATCGTTTTCACTTTGGATATGCTCACTCTTCCCGGCCCTCCAAAAAGGCCGGTGCCACCGAAGCACACCACTTCTTGCTAAAGCAACATCTGGGTAAGCCTGCTTGAACATATCAAACGTCTCTGTCGCAGATTTACCGAGTTTCACACAGAATTTAATCGCGTACCTCTGCTCTAACGAACGTTGCATTTTCGGCTTGCACCACTCACAGAAACACGTCGCGTGTAAATGCCTGTCCTGACTCTCCAAGTGCTCGGAAACAACTGACCAGCCGCTCGTTCGTTAGCTAGGAACGCCCTCTACCAAATCCAGTCGGCGCGCGCACACTCCGAAGTACAGTCTCGGCGGAAGAAAATCAGTCCTATTATTTTCCGGACAAACACTGTACCTAGAGCAAGAAGACTAAAGAAATTTTCAGTTATTCGGGCATGCAGGTTAAAAACACTTCATTTATCAATCATTGAATATTAACGGAAATCCGACTTTTTATTCTGTTCCTGCTATTCTATTTAATATGTAGAAGTGAATGCAAGAAATACTTAAAAAACCTTCCATAAAGAACAGCTAAGAGTGAGTCCGAGAAAATGTATTTAGTTCCCAAAAATTGTTTTATTAAATTATTAAACATTTAATTATTCATTTAAAGTGAAAGAAACTCCCCAAAATGATGAACTAAATATTGTACAATATTTCTCCCTCAGACTTTTGTTGCATTCACATCAGATAAGGTATTAGATTTGTGCAAAATTCGCATTTCCTAGTTTTTGTCAAACTTCCACGTTTTGAGACCCCTTGGATCTGAAAAACAGGTTTTTACGAATGTGTCTGTCTGTACGTATATCTGTATGTCTGTCTATCTGTGAAAACGATACTTGTGAACAAATTATTCAACTACGTCTGCTTTAATGATAATGTATCTTATGAATTGTAAAATATAAATTTATGGAAACGATATACAATTTGAAGGACAAACTCGAGTGCGAAGCACGAGATACGAGATAAGAATATGTTCGGTAAAGCCGAATGAGCTTTAACAACAGAGAATTCACAATCACCAAATTACTGTTGTCGATGCTTTCATATTTTGTTTTACAAACTCTGTGCAATAATGTGGGGAATATACAAAGGCCGAGTACGTAGCGCGAGGTAAATACATTAATGAAGCGCAAAACGTGAGATAAATATATTATTGAGCGCGAAGCGCGAGAATAAAAAGTTGCACAACCTAGACATGCTCAAATTCGCGAGCGAAGCGAGTGAAGTCTGAAAACATTAAAAGACAAAAATTAAAATAATCGGTCGATGTTTCCTAAAAATGTTGCTATTAAAGCAATTTCAATTAAATGCAAATATTGGCCTTGAAATATGTAACAAATTTTGCATAATATATGTTTTTTAAATCATATATTTTTCAAATTTCTGTTGATATCGAATCGTGAAACATATTAGAAATAACTTTTTTTTCACTTTGACGCAGTGACTTGTAAATATGTTATCTTGGCGGAAGATAATTACTGAGGTTAACTATTATAAGTGTTGGAATGGTTTTTGTTTTTCTATGTAAAATGTATCCAAATATTTAAGTTATTGTAAGACTTACCAGGATTATGAAATTTTTTTATTTCCCAGAAACCCTTTGAAATGCTTGAATTCTAATTCTTAATTGAATAATTTAATTAATTTTTATAATTTAATTATCTTTTTAATTTATTGCAAGTCTTCATGAAACTCAGGAAAAATTTTTCAAAACAAAAAAATTCCTGTGAAACCTTGAAAATTCTTTTTTTTTTAATTATAAAATCTGTTTTTTTTAATCTCCACGTTTTAAGACTTTCTGAACTCGAAAAAAGAAGTTAAGTGGACCAGGTAGGTTTTTGGTTTTTTAATCAATATTCTTTCTGATACATAAACTACCATTTCGTATTGTTAAGGAGATGTTCACATTCATTGTTAGAATAAAGTTAAAAAATTCACTTTTAGCCCAATTTTAAATTATTTTCATTTAAATAATTAATTATAGTCGAAAAAATTATTGTTAAAAAATGTTTTTTATTAATAATAATCAATTTAAATAACTTAAGAAAGATGTGTTTTTTTTTAATTTCCGACCTTTTGTCCATTGTTCAATTACAGTAAATTAATCATTAATTGAGGTTAGGGGCATTGATTTCCGGTACCGATAGTGAACTTTCTTGCGTTCAGTGGTGGTTTTTTTATCTTTGGTGAAGGGAATACGGGTGTGTTAAAGCAGAAAGGGCAGAGAATGCAGAAATTAGGAGTAAAGAAAGACGAGAGAATAAAGGCAAAGGTGTAAGAGGTGAAAGTAAGTGGTGTGAAGTAGAAATTTGGAGCGTGCGAAGTTTTTGAGGTTACGAGTACTGAAAATAGTTTCTGGGCAAATGGTATCAAGGGATATGCGATTAGGCGGAGTAAAAAAGGAGAGGCAGGGAATGATGATTTAAAAAAGAAAAAGGAAGGCTGGAGAGTAATAAGAAGGTGGATGAAGAAAAAGAAGGAAGAATTCGTTTTGGAAGTCCAAGCACTTCCCGGTCATAGTTACACTGAAAGAAGGCGTCAATACGAAAAAAGATAAAAGGGAAATAAGGGAACACAAAAATGAGAATTAGGAGGTAAATAAATTAAAAGAGTTGAAATAAAAGATGGAAAAGGATAAGCTTAGGTATGAAAAAGAGGAGAGAACAGACCGATTAATTGAAAGGTTGAAGGGATCGATTGAAAAGGTGAAAAGTGTAAGAAAATGAAGTAAAGGGAAAATGGAGAAGGGGATTTCATTTTGATCAAAAAAGGTATTTCGGGTTTCACTCGTGTAAAATCTACGAATTGTTTGCCGACGTTTCGTGCACATTGCAGTTCACATCTTCAGGGCAGACCTGAAGATGCTCTGAAGATGTGAACTGCAATGTTCACGAAACGTCGGCAAACAATTCGTAGTTTTTTACACGAGTAAAACCCGAAATATCTGGTGGAGAGGATAAAATAATATTCAGTAAGACTAGGATTAGGGTGAAGATATGGGGAAAAAATAGCAGGTTTTCTGGGCAGAAAGAGTTCTAAGGCAAGGATGACCGTTAAATGCTTTGCTGTTTAACATGCTGTTGGCAGACTTAGGGCCGGTTCCACCAACCTCAGTTAAATCATTGGTTAACTAACAGCGGGTTAAATGCAATTCCATAGTTAACCGTCGATTATCCTGTCGCGCATTCCACCACGTTTTTGGAGGTCCCGGTTATCGAACCAGATAGTCGTTTCGAAATAACTCCTATTTTACTTTTAACCATTCGCGTGATTGGCTACTTGTCGGTCAAGTGACAAGCAAAGCAATATGGCCGTACGCGCCAAATCCAAATAAGGTTCACTCCACAATCCTGCCCACACTTACATAAAAAAGTAAATTTGTGTGGATTTTTTTTCCTGTTATATTTTTATTTTATTCGTGTTATCTGTGATTAGATGGAAGAAGATAAAGTGCGGTCGCCTAATTTTCTTCCTAATGCTCCTTCGATTCGATTCAGCAGATCATTTACACAAGCTTTTCTTAAGCTAAATCTTGTTTGTAAATTAACGTCGTCAAAATTATCAAAAAAATTCATGAATTTGCGAGTAGAGTGATGGGCCAAGTATGAGGTATAGGAAAGAGAAGGTTTAATGAAGATTGGAGGATAAGGGTTTTTTCGGTTGAATGTGTGGGTTTGGACGGTCTTGTGTCGCAGAGTAGAGGTCTCAAGAGGAACGAAGTACGTGAAAGTGGAAAACATGTACTCGTATGAGAGATTTCTGAAATAAGTAATGAGGGCATAGATTGGAGTTCCCTAGGATACATTTTTAAGGAAGAGGTGAGAAGAAAAAAATGGTAACCAAACAAATTGAGAGAGCCTGTTTGTTTGACGAGGAGCTAAAAAGGAAGCTGGAAGTAGAATAACACAAGTATGCTTGGGCGACATTTGGATAAAAAGAAAGACAAATGAAATAGGATTGTAAGTTTTAAAATAGGAGAAGGAGTGCGAGCTTGCAAATGTTGAATGAATGAAGAGGAGAATCTGTCTAGAATATGTGGATAAGAAATGTAGTCATGGGCACATGTATTAGAGAGGTGTAGAAAAGAGGAAGATGTACAGTTGAGTGTGGATGAGAGCTCGCTTCTCTCAGTAGTCAGTAGACCGTCGAATTTCTCGTCTAATCCTCAGGTGGTCAAGATGTATCTCCTTCGTTGTCACCGGGTCCTGGCGGGTCGAAGGAGATTTCGCATTCTTATGGCGAAGAAATTGTGACAATGGTACTGCGCTGAATCCAGGGCGTTGACATGTAATAGCACCAGCTACAGAGTTTTTAATGCGGGAATCTTTTCCACATTTCACCCCTAGTGAGCAACAACAACAAAAAATAAAAAATAAAATCTGTTAGCCCCCGTTCGAGCAATCATAACTGAATCATAACTGAAAGCAGTATCTAGTTAGCAAAAACCAGCATCTTTTTATTACTTATTTTGAGTCGATTAAAAATGAAGATTCCTTAGTTTTTATTCTTCAATCTTATCAAAAAATGACTGAATTTTAATGTTTTTTGTTTTCCAAAATGTGTTTTAACGTGACAAATTGAAAGTAAAAGAGAAAAATGTTTTTAGCTTTTATTTTCATCAAAAAACACATTATTTCCCTAATCTGGTTGCGAAAACAAAACATACTTAGGACAGACTGTCCTAATTTAAAGACCCTGGTTATACAGTGAAAGTATTAGTGGCTTAGAAGTGTATGCTTCTATGTCTAAAGGGCCGCTCGAGAAAGCGCGATGGCGTGAACAGCTGCGTGGCAGCAGAACGAGATTCCTTTGCTGTCAGGCTGTAATGCAAACTCCTAAAAGGCAGTAAGGGACGATTTGACTCAATGATCTGACGAACTGAGAAGCAGTGTAGATGGCTGGAGAGTCTCTGATAAGGAATCACTATCAGAATACAAATATATATTGTTCCAGTTAGCTCTAGCAAAACATGTTAAGAGAAAATCAAAGGAAGGCTTATGGATTTGAGAACAATTGCCCTATAAATAATATTGACTCGAAAAAAGTATGAGAATGTTGAAACTAGCACCAAGAGAAAAAAACGCTGAAACAATAGAGCGTTATAAAACGTAGAAAACCAAAATAAAGAGCCCTAATATTTAGAAATCTCTAGGACATCTCAGTAAGAAGACAAAAAAAGTTAGAACTTATAAACAGGAAGATTTGTAGAGTTTCTTCGTGGAATCAAGAAGCATTCCAAAGACAGCGAGGCTTTACAAGATCCTAGAAAAAAATCTGAAAGCTCACTCGAAGAAAAAGCTGCCTTGAAACAAAAGCATCAGGCTCGATGATTGTGAGTTTGCTGATGTCGAAAAAGCAATTCTAAATCACATGATGCCAGTCCAGTTTTTAGCTTCTCAGTGAATTTAAATCGGCTGAAAGGTGGCAGGCTGAGACTAAGAGATGATAGCACAGTATGCTGTATATGATTGCTGAAATATACATTTTTTCAGGATCGCCCCTTAGGAAATCGTCTGATTAAAGGCTTCAAGACGTGGCGTGAGAAACGAACTAATTTTTAGGTCAAAAGTCGGTTCCCCTTTTTTCAAGCATTCGATAGAAAACTTTGCGAAAACGCTAAATCAACATCTGTTCGATAAAAATATTGCCCTCTAATTTATTAATTTGGAATGGGAAAAGTTCCTTCAGGCGGTCAAGTAAATATTGCACACAATTTATATCCCCTAGCTTTTTTCATTAAATGTGATTCTCTGCTGCTTAGAAATTTCAAGTGCAAAGATTTATTAATTTAAATAAGATCAAAAACATTTTGCCACTACTTTGTTTTTGAAATTTTACTCAGGATTGAATTATTAATTACAGTGTAAATAATTCTTCTCGTTTTTAAAGCAATGGCTCGTACATAAATGAGCCATGTTCCCGGAAGAAGAATAAAGTACGGTGAACTAGTTTAAGTGTTTAAACGATTTTTGTTTTTCCACTTTGCATCAGTGGCCTGCATACAAAAGTTTCACATTATCTTAGCATCCTTGTTATTTATTTCGAGCTCCGCGCTGTTCTTATTCTTCTATTAAACCGTAAAATTCTATAGAATTATGCTTTAGAATTTAAAATAATTGCCTTGAAGTATACCGTATTTGTTTTTTAAGCATTTTAGAATCGTTTTAGAATGTTTTGAAAAAATTGAAAACAAATCTTTCGCAAAATCATCTTTCAAGATGAAAAATTATTTTAATATTTCTCAGGAACATAAAAGCATTTTTATATCACTAAAATCCTCAAAGATTCTTGAAAACATACAAAAAATTTGTTCTGAAATCTTCAGGAATCCTAATATTATTTTTAATTAATTGTAAAGCTGAAATCTTTTACAGTTATTCTAATTCTTGTCAAACTTAGATAAAACTTTTAAAAATATGGAAAAAATAATATTGATTTTTGGAAGCCCTACAAGAGTATAACAACAACTTTCTGAATTTTTTTAAAAAATCGAAAAATCGAATTCTGATCGCACAAAAATTAATGGAAAATCCAAAATTCCATTTTGCAATCAAACTATGCAAAATAGGAAAAATGCAGAATCATCGAAGAATGTGCACCAAGAAAGTACCTAAAAATTTCTTATTCATTAATTATTAATAGGACGCGTTTTTTCACGAAAAAAAATATATAAATATAAAATCCTGGACAAACGACACAAGGTATGAAAAAAATGAATAGAAAAAAGATACCTTTCCAAAGAAAAGTGGAAACCCTAACAAATGTGTCATGAACAATATTTCGATAGGACGCGTAGTTTTTGTATTAACGGTAAAAAATAACATTCAATATGAAAAAAGAACTTGGATTGCTCAAATGAAATTTATCTACTTTATTATAAAATCTTGTCATAAAAATATAGTGTGAATAAAAAAATCATTATTTTGGAAAAAGAAAATAAGCTATAATAACATTTTATTTACCAAAATTTGTAGTCCAAATTATATCTGCGTATTTGATAGCATTTTGGCTTAAGAGATGACTAAACCTAGATATCAGAGGACGGAGTACCTCTAAAGAGTCTAAAAGTAGCGCTAAGCAAATCTTACTCATTCCCGACACACTCGAAAATATGATGACCTATTTGAGACCCCTGAACTTTCAAAACCCCGTTCTACAAGCCCATTCGTAGTTGTAATCCATCAGGTATGGAGCCAGTCCGAAGGGTAGATTCTAGTTGCTGATCTTACCAAATTTTCAAGAAGCGCCTTTTCAGTTCTGGAATATCCACACCAGCACCGGAAAGGTAGCGTTCAATTCCCGGTGACCGGATCTGCAGGAGGACTAAATGCGTCTGGACTTGTCTCAAATTAGCCTATCACTGAGACGGAACATTTTGATGCAGAAATATTTTCACCTCAGCAAAGGTGATTTGATGGTTCTAACCAGTCGTATGGCAGTGGTGCAGACGGAGTGGGCCTTATTGCGGGGGCTCTGGATTTACAGGAAAAAGATTCGTGGCTGAAAAAATTTTGGCTCCATATGTGAAGCCCCACGCAAAAAGTGCTAGGAGCATGTTGCAATTATGGTTCCTAAGCTTTGCTCCATAGAGGTTACTCGTGGTGAGCTCATGGTATCGCCCTAAATGAAGCATCTCTAAAAGGCTAAGTTGTTCGTTGTGACAAGTAAAAGTCCATATAAGATAGTAAACATAGATTTCCAAAGTGGCATCAATCTCTTTATGCATCTCAATATGTGTGTATGGACCTTGCAGCTTTTTAACGTACAGAGGAAGAGCTTATGAGGGGTTGAATCGAAATCTTTCTGGCTGCCAATCTTGGCCATTGGCAGGACGCGCTGATGAGCTGCTGCGTCTTTGCAGATACACCTGTCAGTTAGTATAGGTTCTCTCAGCAGCCTGAGGTAGGCCAGATGTTGGTGTGTACAAGTAAGCTTCTTCACCAGAAGTTCTTGATACCATCTGGTCCTGCAGCAATAAAATTCTTCGTGCCCCAAAGTACGTTTCTCATCTCTTTACCAGGGACTGATGGGCCTTCCTCTTTAGAAGTTATAAAATTGTACCAATAGCGCTTGGAGCGGATAATATAATCAATATCTTCTTTCAAGTTCAGTGCTATCGAGATCTTTTATATCGCTTTCGAAAAAGTCTGCAACTCATGGGGCCTGGAAAGATTTTTGGCAGAAACTGGGCGATCGCTGAAGAGGCGCAATGAATCATCTAGGACATGCTCAGTTTTCCTGATCCACCCCAGCCATTTCTGTAATATTCTTTTTGCCTCAGATAATGCATGTATTGTGCCAGCAATATGCTTCTAGATTTCAGCAGTCTTAACTTCTTAAATGCGTGATTAAATGTTCTTAGTTCTTTGCCGAAATTTTTGGCTTAGCACTGAAAACTGAACATCTGGTGGTCCGAAGATTAAGGTATCGACAACTCTAATTTCGTAATTGTAAATTCTCTTTTGTTAAAGCCCCTTAGGCTTTCACGAACACATTCTCATCGCGTATCTTGTGCTTCAAACTCGATTATGTCTGAAATGGGAATTTTTTCCAATATGTTCAGCAACATTAATAATTACTCAAATATTTACTCCTTATTTTGTAATAATTTTCATTCTCAGCTACCCTTCAACATATATTATTTTAATGAATTGATATTATTACAATTTATAATATTCGTTTGTATTGAAATATACGAATTTTCATTATCTTGTTTTTATGACTCGAAGAAGTGTGGATCCTATGAAAAAAATGTTGTTATTAAAGATTTTATTGCTACTTATATAGTTTTACTACAAATTTAATTTGTTCATTTTTAAGGTTTTTTTACATTAAACTAAAAATACGCACCCTAGCGTAAAGTGGTTCAGAGCGAAATTTTTAATATGATTTAGGCTAACGTTTTTTAACATAAAATGTGATTGTAGCTTGTATAATTTTTCCGAAAAGAATTTTTTATGGTAGTGTTATAACACGAACTCATAACATCTTTTAATTAAATAACTTTTGTCTTATTATTTTTCTTTTCTTGTGTCGTTTTTCCGCAAGTGTAATATTCTTCTTTTGTCAAATCTTTTATATGATTAAAAGAAAATCTACTTTTTCAATCTAAAAATTATTAGTACAAAATTTGCTGATTATTTCTAGGTAAATAACTTTAGTTTAACGATTTTTCCGTACCTTGTTCAGTTTGCAAAACAAGTTTTAATTTCTTATTTTTAATTTTATTTTTTACGATTGAAACAAACAATATGTCAAATAATTTTTTCTCATAGTTTTCATTAAATTTTTTAATTTTTAATGTCGTTATTTACGAATGAAAAAAAATCACGCAAACTATTAGAAAATAATTAACAAGGAATTTGTAGTTTTTGGAATGCACAATTTTTGTCTATTCATTTTTTCTGGCGTCCTATGTAGTTTGAGTGCAAAATTGAGTTTTTGATTTTGCATTGTTTTTTTGTCCTATCCAAATTTTTATCTTTGATTTTTTGAACAAACTTTCAAAAAAAAATTAATAATCTTATAATGTGCTTCTATGTCATGCATTCTGGGTAAAAATGTATATTTTCATTTGTTTTGTTGAATTTTGTAAATGCTATCAACCTGCTAAGTTTTTGTTTGTCGAGGAAAGTCTCGGGGATAAGTTTTTCGTATTTTTGTATAACACGTACAGCTTTGCACAGAATTTTCGATTTCTAAAAAACTAGTTTCAAACACTGAAATTGCTTTTACTTTTTAAATTTTTATTCAAATTACATGGCTAATGAACTTGACCTTCAGCTTAGGACACTAAAAGAATATATAACAAAGGTCAATCCAATCCGCCAATTTTTTTTTAAGTTATTGTTGTACAAGTCTACAAGTCTACAGACACGCATTTAATTTTCTTATTGCTAATGTTTTTTTTACTAGCTTAACTAAAAATAAACATTATAGCGTAAAGTGGTTCCAAAATATTTGTGAATACCATTTAGGTGAACAATTTTATTAAACAAAAAGCTTATTGGATTTTCAATTTTTTAAAGGAAAGTGGTCTCAACAATTATTAAAATCCCCTAACTTTTTGAATTTTTACCAAAATAGCTGACTAACGAACGAAAAATGTAAGTTTCACACACACACACACACAGGCACACATGCAGATAGACGCATTTGTAAAAACTTATTTTCCGGATTTAGCAGGTGTCAAGCCATGGACATCTGACAAAAACATATTTGCTATACATATTGTGAAGGCGATTTTTCTAATCATATATTTATACGTAATGCTCAAGATAAGATGTCCTAATTTTTATCACAGCTGTTTTTGATCTTTCCAATGTCATGTACTTGAACCATTTTATCGCTGATGCTTCTTAATTTACAATTTTCATCAAAAGAAACCGAAAAATATAATAAAGATTATATTTTTATTTATTTTAAATTTTTCAGTTAGTAATTTTTCCAATTCGAAAATGTGTAGTGTCTTTTATTATATATAAAGTTATTTGATAAAAAATAACTAGATGAAAGTCATATTAAAAAAATTGTATCTGCCCTTTGTCATGTATTTTTCAATAATCTCGAATTTTCTATGTTAAAAAATACGAAAAAAATATAATTTGTTTAGAATAATTATGATAAAGAATTTTTCCTAATAAGGCAGAATCAAGAAAACAACTTTGCCAATAATTTTTAATTTCCCTGAACACAATAAGTTTTAAAAAATTCTATTTAGGCTTCTAGTCATCAATTTTCAATAAGCAAAACTAAAATAAAATCATAATTAGCGCTAAAATCTCGCAAAACCCATTTTTCACTTATAGGGGCATATATTTTCTACAGTCACACTCTTAATAGTTATTTTTGACTAAATTTTTCCATGTTTATCATTTTAGTTAAAAATTTCTCTATTAGCTTACACCTGCAATAACTGTTAAAAATAATTTTCGAAGTTAATAATGTTTAATAACTGTTTTCGTTAAAATGTAAATTCTTCGAAGAAAATCAAGTATTTAAAAAAAAATCTTCTTCGGCTTAAGAATTCAAGCATTTTGTAGATCATTCTTCCTTTTGGCGTTCAACTTCCACCATTTTGTTGAAAACAAATGTGAAGTATATGTATTGTTTATAATCAAATTTCATCATGTTGTTTAAAATCTAACTATTTGGTTGAAAGTCATCTTTTTTTAATCCATTTATTTGGTGAAAAGTTAAACTACTTTGTTAAAAATGACTGCATTTGATTGAAGGTTTTTTTTGCAAACCTCAATGATTGCAGATGTACAAAGTTGACGCAGCATCTTAAAAAATGAGAAAACATCCGGATATAGCGTAGATAGGACAGAGTGAAAAAGTTTATCAGTTTGTTTTTTGTGTCAAATTGCATATTTTTCACAGACAAGTGGAGGGGAGCTTGACATACATAGAGCAAAACCACTGAACGAATGTTTAGTTCTTCGGGCATCTAGCTTGAAAACACTTGATTTAAGAAGCTTTAAATATTAACGGAAATGCGACGTTTAATTTTATTCTTGCTATGCTATTTCATTTATAAAAGTGAATGCGGAAAGCATTTACATAACCTTACATGGGAGACAGCCAGGGGTGAGTCCAAGAAAATTAGATTCAGTTCACAAAAAATTTGTGCTATTAAATTATTAACTATTAAATTAATAACTCTCAACCTTTCTTAAAAATACGATTTTACTATTTAATTTATTTGAAATGGAAAAATGACTCTAAAATTATGTGAGAATCAATACCCATTATTTTTTTTACTGGGGTATCATAAAATATGTTTACTACATTTCCACAAATATTTCAAGACATTATATTTTTGACAGAAAGCTTTTGTCGAACAATATCTTTAAACTTGACGAATTGAAAAAAGAAGATTAAAACGCCTCAGAGTTTTTATTCCAAACAAAAAAAAAACATTTCTTTATTCTGGTTTCGGAACAAAACATGCTTTTTTAACTATATTATGTTTTTTTTAACGGCTAATCTTTCTTAACCTTTGCTCATAGATAAATATGATAAATTTTATTTTCAGAAAGATGTATCTATAAAAGAATCTGGATCGATAGAGCTAATAGTGATAAAAACGCTTTTATGTTTAAATGTCTTTGGATGCCAGATTATATATACTGGTCTAGAGAGGCCGCTCTTGCAGATGGTATATTTTTATTAAACATTTCTACATTTTTTATACCGAAACAACAATTTTTTTATTTAAAAAACCAACGTATTAGTAATAATATACAAGAATATAAGCATGTATACATAAACTATGCCGTACGTAAAATTAATTGAAATTTTTCTTTTACAGGCTGGTGCGTAATGGATAATAAAAAAAAGCAAGATAAACACTTCGACTGTGTAAAAGATATGAAAGATGTAAAACAGCGAAAAGAAGATATACCAAAGCCGCCAGAAAAGCCAGAGCCAAAACCAAAGATAAAGTCAAAACTGAAATAAGCTATCTACTAATTCCCACAGATTTCTGTTGTTTTTAGAAGAAATATCATGACTTTGATGAAGATTACTAATTTTTCAAAACTAATAAATCTACGAACACACATTTAGTTTGATTATTGCCAATTTTATTTTTACGACTTTAACCAAAAATAAATATCCTAGCGTAAAGTGATTCCAAGAAATTTGTAAATACAACTTAGCTGAACAATTTTTAAAAATAAAATGCTTATTGAATTTTTAAATCTTAAAAAACAGTGGTCTTGACAATTTTGAAAATGCTCTAACTTTTCAAATTTTTACCCAAAATAGCTGACTAACGAACTTCACCTTATTTAAGATACTAAGAAAGTATAATAAAGACCAATCCAATCTGTCAATTCTTTCGAAATTTATCGTGCTTACAAACTAAAAATATTAGTCACACATACAGACAGACATTCAAATAGACACATTCGTAAAAACTTGTTCTTAGGATTCAGTGGGTCTCAAGCTATGGACATCTGACAAAAACATCTTTGCTAAACATATTTTCAAGGCGATTTTAGTAATCGTACATTTATACACAATGCTCAATATAAGATCTCTTCATATTTTTATAACTGTTTTTGGTAATTTCAATGTTATGTAATTGGACCAATTTTTTATTGGTGTTTCTTAATTTACCATTTTTCTTCAAAACAACTGCGAAATATAATACGGATTACCTTTATATATATTTTAAATTGTTTTAATTAGCAATTTTTGAAGCTCGAAAATGTGTAGTGTCTTTTATTATATAAACAATGCTATATGTTATAAGAAGTAAATAGATGCAAGTCATAATAAAAGATTGCGCCATCTCTTTGTTATGTATGTTGCTACGATCTCGAATTTTCTATGTTTGAAAATACGAAAGAATTTTACTTCTCCTTATCTCTTCTGTTGAAAACAAAACTATTTCATTGTTATAAAATAATTCTGCATGATTCAAAAATCATCTTTGGTGTAGAATTCTTTTGTCGAAAACCAAATTTTTACAGGTCTATCATATTCGTTAAAACTTTCTCTATATACTTGCACGTGTAATAATTTTGATAGAAATTCCTTTTTTTGTGGCCAATTCATGCTTTAAACTAATAGTGTAACTATTTGGTTAGAAACTAAACTTTTTACAGTAAAATGTAAAGTTTTTCAAGAAAATTAATTGTTGAAAAAATATCATATGTTCGGTTTAAAGATTCAAGTATTTTGTAAATCATTGATCCTTTTGGTCTTAAAATTGAACCATTAGGCTGAAAACTAATGTTTAGCATATCTAGTAGTTATTATAAAATTTTACTACTTTGTTGAAAATCTAATCATTTGGTTAAAAAGGCATCTTCTTCATTAGAAATTTATTTACAAGCTGAAAAGTTGAATTACTTTGATAAAAACGCGTGCTTTTGGTTTGAAGGTTCTTATTTGGAAAATTTCCTCAATGATTGCATAGTACAACCCTGACGCAGCATCTTAAAAAAATAGCAAACTTCCGGGTTTAGGGTACATAGGACACAGTAAAAAAGCATATCAGATTGTTTTTTATGTCAAATTCCTTATTATTCGCAAACAATTGGAGGGGAGATTTGACATACATAGAGGAAAAAGACTAAAAGAATGTTCAGTTATTAGGCTATGCAGATTTAAAACACTTCATTTAAAAGTCTTTAAATATTAACGGAAATGCGACGTTTAATTTTATTTTTTCTCTGTTACTTCATTTATGAAATTGAATCTGGAAAGCACAAACATAACCTAACATGGGACACAGCTAAAGGTGAGTCCAAGGAAATCATATTCAGATCACAACATTTGTTATGTTAAATTATAAACCAGTTTTTTAATAATTTTCAAACTGTATTAAAAAATACGATTATACTATTAAATTAATTTACATACCAAACATTGCCCTAAAAATATGTAAGAAATCATTCATATTATTTCTTTTCACTGGGGGAAAAACCTGATATTCCTTAATGTGTGCTTCCATTGAAAAGGCTTTGAATTACTGATTTAAGTCTAATAATTTGATCAAATATCTAATTGACAAATGCTAGTAAATATGATTAATTTTATTCACAGATAGATGTGTCTATAAAAAAATCTGGATCGATAGAGTTTATAGTAATAAACACGATTTTATGTTTAAATGTCTTTGGATGCCAGATTATATATACTGGTCTAGAGAGGCCGCTGTCGCAGATGGTATATACATTACACTTTTCTACATTTTTTTATACAGAAACAATAACTCTTTTGGATTTGAAAAACTAACTTATTAGACATAACATATAAGAATATAATCATATATACATAAACTATGAGGTGCGTAGAATCACATAGTTGAAATTTTTCTTTTACAGGGTGGTGCATAATGGATAATAAAAAAAAGCAAGATAAACACTACGACTGTGTACTAGATATGGATGACGTGAAACAGAGAAAAGAAGACATACCAAAGCCCCCGGAAAATCCGAAGCCAAAGCCAGATCCAAAGCCAAAGTAAAAGCTAAAATAAGCTATCCATTAATCCAGAAGTTTTCTATAGGCACTGATAGAACATGAAGAAAATAAAAAAGCGTTTTTTATGTCAGTTACTTTCACATGTTGTTAGATTTATATTACGTTTTGCTTCAACTTCCGAAAATTCTTTTTTTTTTGTAAATTCAGCAGTTATGGATGTAAAATTTCACACAAACACAGTAAATAAATTTATATAATCATCTGTAAAAAATTAGGAAACTCATTTTAGTACCTATACCTTTTCTAGAAAAAATATCAAGACTTCGCTGAAGATTACTAATTTTTCAAAACTAATAAATACCTTTTTATACTGTTGAAATTTCGTATATTCTATAAAGTGAAAGTGATTTTAAAAATAAGCAAATTATTACGTACTGCAGATGTTATGTCGTTACGTCAGGTTATCCCGAAGCCTCTCTAACTACAGAAAAGTTGGACACGCTGACACACAAAATTACTAAAGTGATTGACGCATTACCACGACAGGGGCTTATCTCCAGATTAAATGATATTTTCATCAGGTCAGGGACTTTCGTAGTGTAGGTCACAGACTTCTGATCGCGAAAGTAGCTGGTGGAGAGAAATACAGCATTAAGGCTTAAGAAAGGTTTAAACCTAAAGTTCAAGGAAACGGAGTGTCCCTAAAGTTACCGCTAAGCGACCGCACAGTTCCCCGGCACAATCGAGGTTCCGTCAACCATTCTGAAGCTCGTGAGCTTCCAAAAACCTACTTCGCGAACTGATTCATGACAGTTGTATTCCAACAGGTAGGCTGTCAGGTAGAAGTGTAAAGGCTGGATTCTAGTTGTTGATCTTATCGAATTCTTAATCAGGGCCCTTGTCGACTTGGATTACCGAAACTATCAAAGACGGGTAGCGTTGAATCCCAGGTGAAGCATCTGGATTCCATGCGGGGAACAGGCGTGTCCGGACGCCAAATTAGCCCCAAATTAGCCTATAAATGGCTCAGTCGGATGTTTTCATGATGCAAAGACATTTGCAGCACATCATTGAAGGCTCTAATTCAGCACAACCCGGAGTACGGCACAAAAAGAGATTCGATTGAATACTTAGCGTGCGTTGTTCTGGAGATGTTAATAGTGGCTCGCATAAACTAGAAAGGACGATATATGGCTCCAGACTTTCTAAAAAGGAGTCGTTCTCTGACCACCAATTCATATAAATCATTTCATTTAGCTCTAGCAGTACATACAAAGAGGAAATCAAAGGAAGGCTTACGGATTTTCTCACAAGCTAGGCTACCATATATGAGTAAGAGTACGCCGCGAATTTAGCCTGAAGAGCTTTACCTACCTCCTATGAGAAGAATTTTGCTACAAACGAAACTGAGTCCAAAAAAGAAGCAGAATTTTGAAGCATCCACCTGGACAAACTACGTCCAGGGACTAGAGCTTTATGCAACAAAGCAAACAGAACTATATTGCGGGATGCGCTTCTCTGACTTCAAATAAGGTCCATCAAGCTATCAACTGCACGTAGAAAACTTCTGACTTTCTTTGTTTGAAAATTTAGGACTTTTCTTAGGCTTTTTCGGGCTATATTGACGATTTTGGGCTCCACTATTTTTGATGAAAATTCAAATTCCGAGTGGAGATGCTGGTTTGAATCAAACCAGCACCTGCACTATACAAAAATTTAAGAAAAGTCAGACACTTCAGAATTTTGGGCTTATTCGAGTCTCCCGAATGTCCATAAAAATTTTAAAAACTACCACTATGTATAAAAAACCACACGATTCATAGGAACGTTAATCCGTAAAAACAAAATAGAAGGGAATTTTGGGATCTTCTCGGGTTCTCCAATGCTGGACAGTTTTTGCCGAGACCATCAAAGACATCTAAAAAATCAAACTCCTATCTATAAACACGAATTCGAATATTCAAGTTTTAAATTATTTGCGAAGACTTTCTAAACCTCTGAATATCTTTTGCAGTTATTCTAATTTTTATCAAACTTACAAAAAGCTTTTCAAAATGAAAAAATTGCTGTTAAATCTTCAAAATCCTTTGTTGAAAATTCGCAACTTTATAAAAAATGGATAGTTCGGATAATAAAAAAACTGGCAGAGTTATAGTACTTGGAATATCCAAGAAAAACGAACGACAATAAAAATTTGAAGCTAAATAACGCACAATATAAAAAAATTCGTAGGAGAAAAACATTGATTTGTAGAAAATGAATAGAAAAAAGTTAATTTAAAAAAAAGGGTAAACCCAACCATATTTTTCATAGATAATTCTTGGATAGGACGCGTAGTTTTTGCATTAAAGAAACAATATAGCGATTAATATAAAAAACTTTGGTTTTTTAAGCAAAGACACCAATTACGAGGAAGAGTTAGTAGACAAAAATCTTCACCCAAAAAGGATCCACAAATTTCTCATAAATATTTTTAGAGAGGACGAGTAGCTCTTCTTTTACTCATGAAAAATAAGATTGAAAATAAAAGAAATAAGATAAGAAATATAAAAATAAGATTAAAAATAAAAAATTAATCTTTCGAAGAAACGACAAAACAGACGGAAAACAATGAAATAGAAAGAGTTCTTAAACTAAAAATTATCTACTTTGTTACTATTTCATTATTTAAATAAGGACCGAGGAGACATATTTCTGACGAGACAATTGATCAATTAAAACAAAATTTATTAGTAGCAAACAAAAGTCCAAAATACAGAAAAATAAAATTCTAGAGAACATACCATGATGGAGACGAATAACAAACTTGAACGGTCATGTTTACCATGGTGATTTGTAATTATAAACTGTACTAACGTTTCATCATCACCTATGAGTTATTTCAACACTTCCCCTCAATCGTGCATTTATAATATTTACAATCTATGAGAACCCAACTACCATCCTTGTGATATGTTCTTGATACTTAGGACCTCAAAGTCCCTTTTTAGGCAAATCGTCCATCATCTTCTCGGTTGGTAGTTAACTGAACTTTATGGTTCCATTGTTCAAAAGATCACGCAAAAAATGATGACTTATGTCTATAAATTAAATCCAGGAGTGAAACACTGCATTCTTGGTGACCTGCTGGACTCCTTGATTTTCATTTCAAATTAGACTTGGTTATTTCATTAAGACTCCAATCTCTTACAAGAATCTTCTTCTTGAATAGCTTTCTTCACAGCTCGTACTTAGCCTCTGTAATCGAGAGAACAACTGTCAGTGAGCCAATTAATTCTCGACAAGAATTTTGCCTCTTATCTTCTTCGCTGCGAAATGCAGGCTTTGATATTTTTGTTCTCGTACCCAGAAGGATTGCGACTGGCTCAGCTTTTTTGAACCTAAAAGTCTATAAGATTTCCTCATTCTACTTTCCCTAAAAAATTCGAATTTTATCCTTGTCATTGATAAATTCAATCCCCAGGCAATGACGAATTTCTACCAGATCTTTGACTTCAAATGGAAGCCTTAATTTTTCTTTTATCTTAACAATGTGCTGGAGATTCTTCGAGGCCAAGATCATGTTGTTAATGTAAACTTTCAATATCATGACATCAGAACCACGCTTAGCAAAATATATGCATGGATCTTGGTTGAGAGGTCGCATTCTTAATTTTCGAAGCTCTGCGTCAAAACCCCCTTCGTGCCACTGTCGGCCAGCTTGTCGTAATCTTTACAAACCTTTCTTTAGGAGACAAACTTTTTCTCCTTTCTTTAATTCTTGCAGCATCGTAGTGGTTTCCGTGTGAAGCTTCTTCATATCCTTCTCTTTAAGCTTCGTCTTCTCAGCTATTCCAGTATAATACATCTTCGTATAAGTCTGTCAAATTCATGGAGATTTCTTCTTGAATTCTCCTATTCAGGCTTGTGGTGGTAATGTCCAGCTTATGAATTTTTAGGTCGTT
This sequence comes from Belonocnema kinseyi, assembly GCF_010883055.1. Classification (NCBI taxonomy): domain Eukaryota; kingdom Metazoa; phylum Arthropoda; class Insecta; order Hymenoptera; family Cynipidae; genus Belonocnema; species Belonocnema kinseyi. Next base: position 161,363,996 of record NC_046659.1, read on the forward strand.
TTCAACCACCTTCTCGAGTTCGTATCATCGTTTTTCCTGGCAATCCTTTGCCATTTTTGACTTTCTTACATTTGTGGCGTTCAAATTTGAAGGCACCTTGCGACTCAGTTGATTTTCCGCGTCTACCCTCCTGCCATTTTCCGGGTTTCTTGTTGCCTTGGTATCTCGCATCCCAACTACCTACTGCTATGGCCTTCTCGCAAACGTTGCACTTATTGATTTCAATTTTGCACAAATCATGTCTGTCTTTTCAACGAGTCTGGGCCCATAACCTATTGAGGAAATAAGGACCAAGGAGAGCGATTTCTGATGACAAAATCGGTAAATTAGGACAAACGTCGTGCGCCCTATTTTTTGGATTAACTAATAACTTTTAAAATATTTTAACAAAATATCTTAGTTGTTTTCGACACCTTTAAAAAAATTTTTTCCTGAGTAAACGAATCGAAAGATTTGGCAAAAAGATGTAAAATAAAATCATTCTTACTATTCAGTAAGCTTGATACTAAGTTCATAGTCTAATCTAGTCAAAAATATTTTCAAAAAATACGATAATATACACTTTTATAGACAACTATTTAAAAGTATCATTTACAAGATTCTTAGCATTGTTTGTAAAGATTAATATAACTAAATTTCAACCAATGTAATAAGCAACAGCACTTCAAATCTGATAATATCAGAGATCCTATAAAGTGATTTAGAATTAGTTTTAGTGTACTGCAAAGATGTCAATTTAAAAATCAGATACAGGGATAGCAATTGAAAAAGAAAAAATTATGAAAGAATTGGAATAAAGATTCTGGTTGAAAATATCGTGCCTAAATTTATTTCCGATATAATCCTATTACCAACGAGTTTCTAATTAAGTTCAGTGGTTGATCAACCCAAATTTTGAGATGACTATCAGAGAAACCTTTTTGTAAAATGAAAAAACTCTCTAAAAACTTTATTAATTAAAATTCGGGTAAGTGTTGAGACCCATTTTGAGACCCCTGAACATCTAAAACCCCTTCTATGAACCGGTTCGCAATTTTCTTTCATCAGGCTATCAAGGTAAGTCTTTGGGGCATAATTGTTGAAAGATTAATGATATTTATTGCCTCAGCTAATTTTTCGAGCGATGTTGCGAGGAGCCTGCCTTCTTCTCATGGTGAACTCATGGTATCGTCCTAAAATGAGCGACCCTGGAATATTAAGTTGTTCGATGTCACGCGAAAAATTTTGGATGCGATAGTAAACATAGTTTTCCAGATAAGCATCAATCTTTTTATGCATCTCACTAAGTCTGGACGGACCATCCGATCCTATCAGATTTTTTAACAAAATTTAAAGAAATATTCTGAGAATCTTATGATGTGCTTCTTTTTTATCAAATCCTGCGTCTCTTAGGTTAAAATATTTACTTTCGTTTGTTTTTTTGAATATCGTAAAAGCTATGAACCTTTTAATTTGTTGTTTATCGAGGAAAGTCTCGCGGATAAGTTGTTCGTATTTTTTAATAATACAAACATCCGTACACGGAATTTTTGATTTCTGGAAAAAGTGGTCTCAAAACGTTGAAAAAGCTTTTACTTTTTAAATTTGTATCCAAAGTGGATGGCTCACGAACTTAAACTTCAGTTTAGGATACTAAAAGAATTTGTACCAAAGGACAATCCAATCTTTTAATTTGTTTCGAAAGTTATTGTACTACCAGATCAAATCTACAGACACACATTCAATTTGATTATTGTCAATTTTATTTTCACGATTTAAACTAAAAATAAAAATCCTGGCGTAAAGTGATTCCAAGAAATTTTTAAATACAACCTAGGTGACAAATTTTGTAAAAGAAACTGCTCACTGAATTTTTAAATCTGAAAAAAGTGGTCTCGACAATTTTGAAAATGTTCTAACTTTTCATATTTTTACCCAAAATAGCTGACTAACAAACTTGACCTTAATTGAAGATACTAAAAGAATATAACAAAAGCCAATCCAATTTTTTGAATTCTTTCAAAAATTATCGAACTTTGAAACTAAAAATGTAAGACACACAGAGACAGGCATGCAGGTAGACACATTCATGAAAACTTGTTCTTAGGATTCGGGGGGTCTCAAGCCATGGACACCTGACAAAAACATATTCGCTATACATATTTTCAAGGCGATTTTAGTAATCATACATTTATACGCAATGATTCCAATGTCATGTACTTGGACCACTCTTTTTATTGATGCTTCTCAATTTACAATTTTTCTTAAAAGTAACTAAAAAATGTAATAAGGATTTTTTTAAATTTATTGTTAATTATTTTAATTAGCAATTTTTGAAGCTCGGAAATGTGTAACGTCTTTTATTATATATTTAATGTTATACGTTATAAGAAGTAAATAGATGCAAATCATAATAAAAGATTGCCCTGTCTATTTGACATGTATTCTGCTATGATCTCGAATTTTCTATGTTTAAAAATACTGAACGATTGTACTTTTCCTTATCTCTTCTGTTAAAAATTAAACTATTGCATTGTTATAAAATAATTGTGTACGGTTCAAAAATCATCTTTGGGGTTGAATTCTTTTGTGAAAAATTAAATTTTTACATGCTTATCATTTTAGTTAAAAATTTCTCTATTTGCTTGTACGTGTCATAATTTCGTTATGAATTCCTTTTTTTGTGGCTACTTCATGTTTTAAATTAATAATGTAAACATTTGGTAAAGGACTAAACTTTTACAGTTAAATTTAAATGTGCTTTTCCTTAAGGGTTCTTTTTTGGAAAATTTCCTTAATGATGGCATAGTACAACCCTAACGCAGCATCTTAAAAATGAGCAAACTTCCGGGTTCACTTTACATCGGACACAGCGAAACAGCATATCAGTTTGTTTTTTATGTTAAATCCCTTATTTTTCACAAACAAGTGGAGGCGAGCTTTGACATACATAGAGCAAAAACACTACAAGAATGTTCAGTTATTAGGCTATACAGCTTTAAGACACTTCATATAAGAGTGAATGCGGAAAGCATTTACATAACCTTACATGGGAGACAGCCAGGGGCGAGTCCAAAAAAATTAGATTCAGTTCACGACATTTGTTCTGTTAAATTATTAACCATTAATTTAATGATTTTTAAACTTTATTCAAAAATACGATTATACTTTTTAATTAATTTGCAATGCAAGGATTTCCCTAAAAATATGTAATAAATAATTCCTAATACTTAATTTTACTGGGCATTCATTATAAAATATGTTTTTTTGCGTTTCCCTAAACATTTCAAGACATATTTGTGATCAATCACAGGGTTTTCTTTCTGCCCGTGTCGAAATCTTAATGGGGTATTGTTGAGGACCTGATGGGGTTTCTCTATTTTTAATAGGGTCCACATGGGGCAAATTGTTAGGGGCCATACTAGCTTGGTTACGCAAAATCGTTAGGGGCCATCCAAGGAAATTTGTTTAGGCCCGTAACAAGAATCCTTATTATTTCCCAATTAATTTTAGGGTCCCAATAGGACCTTTTGTGCAATTAAATGCCGTTCTTTTTCTTTTCATTGACAAAAATGTTAAACATTATTGTAAAGTTACGTATTTATTTATAGGTTAGGTCCAGATTTTTTAATTTATATGCACTATTCCATGAAATTGAAAGTTTCAGGTATCTGCAGAGTTGATAGTGATAAAAAATACAATTTATCTATCAAAAGAAATTACGAATACTGTTTTAATATAATAAAAATATTTAGAAAAAAGGATTTTTGTGTACAAATTTTTAAGCATCTTCACATACTTTAAAAACTGGTTCTCTTTTCTCGTTCTGAAAATAATTGAATAAAATCCTTTCACATAATTCGCACGAATAATATACGTTCTTTTTTTGCTAATCTGCTGAAAGATTTATTTCAATATGAGTACTTACCGCTAATCAATTTTTGGCATAAAATTATCAAAAAAAAGCATGAAAATATTGCGTATTCCATTTTTGAATTAGCTTGGTGGCGGTGCGAAGGTAAAAAGGGGCTGCTTTTTAACGTTAAGAGTTGGAGTCCAAAAATCGGTTTTGGTATCTTTCAAGAGCCCAAAAATCATACTTTCTTTGTAACCAGAGGTTCTATTTTAAAGTTAAGTGTAAAAGCCCAAAAATCAATCCTGATATTTTCAACGAGCCCAAAAATAAAAGAATCTACTAACACCCTAAAATTCTCAAAAAGATTATATTTTGACAAAATCATATGAAACCAACCTTTTCCAACAAATTTGGGAAAACGAAATATAATTCTCGCTTGTATCGTTTTTCCGGGAAGTGAGCTTCTTTATTCTTACTATACCATTATAAAAAGATCTTATAACCAATTTTTTTCTTTGGTTAAATAACTGTTGTTTTTTTTACTTTTTTCGTCTCTGATGACGTTTTCTGAAAGTTTCATTTTCTTTCTTATCTGCTTGTTTTTTTTAATTTAATAGAAAATATAAGTGTTTTAAAAAAAAATAATTTTTGTATTTTTAATATTATTTTTTACGATCAAAACAAAACTACGCCGCCCCTCAAAAAATTATTTGTGACAAGTTTGTACTTCTTTTTTCGTTGAGCAACTTTTGTCAATTCATTTTTCTCATAGCGTGTCTCGTCTGTCCAAAAATTAAAGTTATAATTTCGTTGTTTAAAAATCAACAAGAACCACAAGATCCTACCAGAAAATAATTTACAAGTAATTTGTAGCCTTTTTCAGGTGAATGATATGTGCGTTATTGACTTCTTTGTAGCTTGGTCGTTTTTTCAAAACCAGAATTTTGAAATTTGTGATTCTGTTTTTTTGGTGCAAATTAGAAAAAACTGTGCGTCCCTCAAAAAGTGATTATTAACAGATTTGTAGATATTTTTTAAATGTGAAATTTTTACCGTTTTATCTTTTCTCATTACTTGTATAGTTTGACTGCAAAAGGGAATTTTTTATTTTTCTCCTTTTTTGTGTTTGATCAAAATTTGAATTTTCGATTTTTCAAACAAATTAAAAAATTGCTATGGAAATTTATAGGGTGTTTTTTTAAGGAAAGGTTTTCCTCTTGATTTCTTTTTATATCGGGCGCTGTTTGGTTTATCGAGGAAAGTCTCGTAGATAAGTTGTTTATATTTTTGAATAATACGATTTGCGGTTTTAATTTTTATCGAAATTGGATTGCTAATGAAATTGAGCTTTAATTTAGGACACTAAACAGACAGCCTGACGCACTGACGAAAGCCAATTTTTCGCCTTTAGATGATCTCAAAGGTAGAAATTTGACAAAAACGGGAATGTGGGGGGGGGGGGTAAAATTTTACACAAATCTAATACCTTCTCTGATGAGATTGCAAAATAAAAAACAATATTTTATGCAACATTTTTCTGCATCTTGTGTCGTTTTTCCACGCATTAAATTTTTGTTTATATGCAAAGTTATTTTTAAGATTTAAAATAAAATCAAACATCATATAGTAAAGTGATTCCAAGAAAATTTTCAGATACTATTTGGGCAAACATTTTTTGTAAAATAACAAAGTTATTAAATTTTTAAATCTTAAAAGTAGTCTGAAAACAATTTGAAATTGCCCTAACTTTTCGAATTTTTACCAAAAATAGCTAAATAACGATCTTCACTTTAATTTAAGAGACTAATAAAGTATACCAGAGGCCAATTTCTTTTGCAATTTTTTCCAAAGTTAATATCCAAAGAGAATAAAAATCTATAAGCACATACACACACAGGCAGATATTCAGATAAATGCGTGTAAAACAAAAACTATGCATCTTATTAAAACATCATATGTAACAAATTTTTAGATGTTTTTTTGTGTGAGTAACTTTTTTCGATTTATTTTTCCCATATTTTGTTTGGTTTGTCTAAAAATTGAATTTAAAAATGTTTAATTTTGTAATTTAAGAATAAAACAAGAGCCACGCATCCTATCAGAAAATAATTCACAAGAAATTTGTGAACCTTTTTGGGTGAATACCATTTCCCTTATTATTATTTTTTTGTAGCTCCGCTGTTTGTCCAAAATTCTAATTTTTTTTATTTTTAATGCTGCTTTTTACAAATTCAAAAAATTACTGCCCGACTACCAAAAAGTGATTGTTCGCCGGGTTGTAGATATTTTGCGAAAGCAGAATTTTTACCTATTTATCTTCTTTCATATCTTGTATATTTTGACCGAAAAATGGAATTTTCGATTTTGCATGATTTTTTTGTCCAATCAAAATTTTCATAATTGATTTTGCAGTAAAATTTCAAAAGTTGTTTTGAGAATCTTTAAATTTCTTTTATAAGTAAAGTTTTCTGTCCTGCTTTTTTTATATCGTGCGTTGCTTGGCTTAAAATTTTCATTTCCGTTTATTCTTTCGAACTTTGCTAATGCTAAAAATCTTTTAATTTTTTGTTTATCGAGGAAAGTCTCCAGAATAAGTTGTTCGTATTTTTGAATAATACGAACAGTCGTACACTGAATTTTCGATTTCTGAAAAATGTGGTCTCGAAATTTTTTATAAGTTCTCAAACTTTTAGAATTTTTATACAAAATAGCTGGCTAGTGAACTTTGCCTTCAATTTAAGACCTCCATTCAAGACCTCCTCTGATGAGAATGTAAAAATATTCTGTGACAGTCATACACATTCTCAAGGCTATTTTACTAATCATAAAGTTATAGGCAATGCTGAAGATAAGAGGTGCTACTTTTCTTCTGACAGCTGTTTCTAATAATACCAATGTTATGCACTTGAACCACTTTTTTAATAATGCCTTATAATTAAATTATTTTTAATAGTAACCGGAATTGTGATACGTAGTACCTTTATATTTATTGTAAACAGTTTTAATTATTAATTGTTCCTATTTGAAAATTTGCCGGCATTTTGCAGACAATTTTTCAGCTGAATTTTGAGTTTCAGCTAATAATGAGGCTCCTCTCCATTGTTTATTGAGATCTTGTGACTCTATTAAAATTATCAAAATTCTATTTACATTTTAGGAACAACTTGACTATTGTCATTTCTTTTTGACTTTGACTATTTTTTTCCTCTGTTTTCAATAAACTTTCCTTATTTTGTTAATAAGTTATATTTTCTATTCGTAAATTCAGCTAATTCGTTGGAACTAGAAAAAGAGTTAATTTTCTAATATAATAAGGTAACTCTTTAGTTTAAAAAAACAGTTTTTGGTCAAATGTAACTTTTTGGAAAAAAATTAAGTACATTGTTAAAAAATCAAATTTACGGTTTAAGAAACAAGAACCTTGTAGATCATTCTTCCTTTTGGCCTTGAAATTCAGAAATATTGTTGGAAACTAGTGTTTAGTATATCGAATATTTATTGGGCGGCTCCCCCTAAACTAGAGGAAGTTTTTAATTTTAGAGAATTTTAATTTTTAATTTTTAATTTAATTTTAGAATTTCAATGTGCACCACTAACCCTGAGGCAGCAATTTTAAAATTAAGCAAACTCGCGCAGTTAGCCTACATAAAACACAGACGAGAAGTGTATTAGTTTGTTTTTTTGTGTCAAATCGCACATTTTTTACAAATAAGTGGCGGGGAGCTTGGCATACATAAAGTGAGAACACTAAGCGAATGTTTAGTTATTCAGTTATTCAGCTTGAAAACACTTCATTTAAGAGACTCGATATCAAAGAAAATGCGACGTTTAATCTTATTCTTGCTCTGCTACTTCATTTATAAAAGTGAATGTGGAAAGCATTTACATAACCTTACATGGGAGACAGCCAAGGGTGAGTCCCACAAAATTAAATTCAGTTCACAATATTTGTTCTACTAAAATTGTCGGCGCCGACAACGAGCAACCTTGCCCTTGGCGACACGAAAGTTGTTCGTCGGTTGTTTTTCGCGAACAGGAACTTCTTTTAACATAACCGATTATTTAATAATTTAAATTATGTAAATTTGTCATAATGAAGATGAAAAATTATCGAAAACCGTAATATTACACCAAGCTCTCGGTTTAACCGCCCGCAATTTACCGATTCTTAGAACTGCTGGTCCAGGCTATTTCTCAGCTCAAGGGACAAAAGGCGGTTGTCACTCCCATCTCGAAAAGGTGACAGCCCACCCTGAGGTTAACCAAATTCTGATGAAATTTTATAGAATGCGTGAACCAAAGTCAATAAGCGCAATATACAACGTTCTGCGCAGAAGGTCAATCCGCTAAAGTTAGGATCAGTTAGACAAGTAATCGATATTTCGTTGAAATTACGAGAATTTTGTATATTAAATATAAAACATTGATTCTGTGACGAGTCACAAAGATGTCCTTTCACCACATAAAAGACGTTGGATTAAGGTATGGGGTTGACCAATATTATTTCTTTCAATAATAACAGAGGTAACTTCCCCCCACGAAACGTTGGTTAAGGATAAAGGTTTGACCAACATTATTTCTCTGACTTTTGACGTACCCACGAGAGGTTCGAAAAGAGTAGGGGTTAGACCAGCATTGTTTCTGTGACTGATAACAGGAGTGCCTTTTCATCCCGTACAAAGCTTTGGATAAGTAAAAAAGTTTGACCAACATTGTTTCTGTGACCATTTACAGAGGCGCCTTTCCGCCTGCACAAGAGGTTGTAAAAGAGTAGGGGTTTAACGTAAATTATATTCTGTGAATATAATTTATTGTGACCAGTCATAGTGGTGCTATTGCATCTTGAACGGAACGGCGGACAGTGTTAGGGGTTGGTCAGGCCTTATTTTTTTGACCAGTCACAGAGATGTCGTTTGACTCCATACAAGATGTTGTATAAGAGTAAGTTTATAACAAACATTATTTTTGTGACTAGTGACGATGGTGACTTGCAACCCAAAACAAATCGTTGGAAAATGGTAAGAGTTTAAATACAATTATTTCTGAGAGAAGTCAAAGGGGTACCATCCGGACCCTCACGAGAGGTCGAAAAAGGTTAAGTTTTTGGCCAAAATGATATTTGTGATCAGTCGCAGGGGTTCGTTCTCGCTCTCATGAAACACTGGAAACAGTGAGGGTTGTAAAAATAATTATTGTAGTTAGAAAGGTGTAGGGGTTTGACCAATTATATTTTTGTAACCAGTCACAGAAGTGCCTTTCTGCCTTTCTTGCCGGCGCCAAAAAGGTTCTTTGTTTCCGACGGTAATCATTGCCAAATCTTTGGGAATCTAAATATTGTTTTAAATTTTTTGAATAATTTTCAATATTTGAATTGTTTTGGGCCATTTTAAAACATCTGAATATCTTTTAAAGTTATACGAAATTTGAAAAAAAAAACTTAGAAAAGATTCTTACAGATAAAAAAAGTTGCTTTTAAATGTCTTAAATTATTTTTGGAAAATTTGTAACGACAAATTACTTAATTTTGATGGTTTCTGGGTCAAACAATGTCTTTGAACTTGACGAACTGAAGAAACCAGATTAACACGATTTAGCGTATTATTTCCAGCCAGAAACTTACTTTTTTCTTATTCTTGCTTCGAAAAGAACAACATCTTATTATTAACAATATCTTTGTAAAATATGCTTTTTCCGAGAAACTTTTTATTTTATTTAATTTACAGATAGATGCATCTATAGAAGAATCTGGATCGACAGAGCTGGCTTACCTGATGATGCTTTTATGTATAAATGTCTTTTTCATCCAGAATTTGTATACTTCTCCAGAGAGTTTGCAATAGCAGATGGTACATTTATGACAATTTTCTACATCATGTACTAATTTCTTTAAAAATTGAAGAAAATCAGAATTTTTCATTCCAAAGCAATTACTTTTTTGGATTTGCTAAACTAACGCATTAGAAGAATTATATATGATTATGTATGCATAAACTATGGCGTGTATGCAATTAACTAACTAAAATTTTTCTTCTATAGGCTGGTGCATTGTAGATAATAAAAAAAAGGAAGATAAACATTACGACTGTGTAAAAGAGTTCAAAGGCGCAATAAGGCGAATAGAGGACATACCAAAGTCCGAGCCAAAGCCACAATAAACTAAAAATTTGTACATTTAGAATTTATTGATGTCAAATTTCACGTAATCACAATGAATGAATTTGTTACTGTCTGGAAATTATTGAGAAACACATTTCATTAGCTATGCATTGTAACGAGGTTTTTCAAATTATAACTGTCAACCACGAAATATATGATTTTATTAAAATTTATCGAAATGTTTTATTTATTGAATAAATTCAGGAATTGATAGGTTTACGTATTTCAAAAAGCAACAACCTATTATACCCTAAATTTCAGATGGAAACTCTGATTTTATAACGTTAAACTCAACAATTTTCTCTAGTACTGGGATTTGTATTAAAGTAGCGTTTAAGGATGGGTCACGAACGAAATAACCTACGTAGTCTTATACGTAGTTTATGTGAACGGAAAATATCGTTTTGATGTTTTGTCTATTTATAAGCGATGACAGATATGCAGACATTTGTCTTCAGTGATTACTCAAAGTAAAAAGGATTCTTTAAGTAAATGGATTGTGACCATTTATTCTTCATTTCTGACATAATCCACCAAACCGACAAAAAAATCCAGACATATGCAAAACAAACTCACTGGAATTCACTCTTCTCTACTTTCAGCCTCTCAATTTTGAAGTAATTATTTAACAGAAATTCTAATTCAGTATCTAGTCTTGCGTCGATCCTAAGAGTTTTGACTTTACAAACATCTCTAAAACTATAATTTTATTCTGTTTTAGACAGAAATAGGACCTCCAGAAGCGAGAATCAAATTGCGGTTAATTTGTGTTACTTATGGAATCTAATCCATGTACCTCGAATTATTGTAATTTAGCTTAATAATTATGATATTTTGGACTATTTTGATCCCCACGTTTAGCTTGCGCAACTTTTTTCTGCTTTTTATCATTTCGGGTTTTAATTAGTTTTTTAGTTTCGCTTTTTATCTTCTCATGTTTGCTATTCAGCAAATAGAAAATGTTAGAGTCAAATTTGGGGATTTTATCAATCCCTGAGTCTCATAAAGCCTTTTTATCAATGACGTTTCAGATTAACCTATGATTTGTTGGTATCTGGGTTCACCACGATATTATTGGCGGATTTCCCGAAAGGAAATGGGTTGAAGAACCAAACAAATCCTTGACTATTCCAGAACTAATTCATTGAATAATGTTCATGGATTTTCGATTTGGTGATGTTCACGTTCATCACGATATCACTGAATAAAACCCATTTGGGAACAGGTTGTACAATTCAACGAGATTGTTTGGCATACGCTTGTTGAATAACAAGCAAGCGTCTGAGCTTACGGTTCAAGTTCAGAAAGATACACCCCGACAGGTTACGTAAAAACGCTTGAGCACTAAAAGCAAAATTCACCAAACATTCGTGATTCCTTTCAGTGATCGAACTCTTTTTTTATAAATTAAATATTTGGATCCATTTAAAAAATCCCATAATCATTGCTACTTCCTCAAGTAGGGCCAGCTTAAAGACTTTCTGATTGCTGGAAACAGAATTCCTGGAAAATCGGTAGCCTCCTAGATTAAAAATGGAGCCGCACGCTAAGCCTGCTCCCGCCTATCGTAATTAGCGCAGACTTTCCATCTTGTGCTAATTCGGTTATGATTGTTGTCCCGTTCTCGCGGACTTCTTGATCCCCACTTGTCAAGTGGTAGCGCAAGCAACGGCACCTGTTTCACACAGCTATCTGTATAACCTATATAATTATTTAACATTGGAATTTGCACAAGTCAGTCAGTGGCGCACATATTTTATTGCTTGTCCGCTCTTCAGCAGGTTAAATGATTTTTGCGTTATTTTTATACTGAACTTCTTCAAGCCGATCGGACTGATTGAAATATTACGTGCAATCAGTGATTGATAATCGCGTTATCTCAAACATCTTCAGAATCCAAAACTTATTCGTCACCAGAATCACAAAAAATCTCTTTTTAATTCTCGTGAATTTCCTAGAAAGTTTTCTCCGATATTAATTACTTTTAAATTCTTTAACTTAAACGAAATCTTCGATATTCTGTAAAATGCCCCGAATGATCTCAATTCATTGAATTATTCAAAATTCCTTGATCTTGTCCTCATTCATTATATATACCTGAATTCCCCGGATTTCTTGTATTCATATTCAGTCTATGAAATTCCCTAAATAATCTGGATTCGAGTATTTGAGCAGATTAGAGTATTTGTGAAAGTTAGTGAACTAAGCGAATTCAAGGAATTCAAGGAGTTTACGGAATTCATGAAAGTGAAGCGAAGACACCTTGTGCCAATAATAAACCAAAATTAAAGTTTCTGACCAAAAACACAAATCTTTAGCAACCTAAGGAATACAAAACATAAATGTAATTAATTTAATCAAGCAGCATACATACTTACTTTATCTATAAGATTACGAACGGAATTTTCAAGACCTTGCGGCAAATATAATTTTTCCTATGTGCCTTTTGGTTTAAATCTAGCTGCAGCAACCGTGCCACATCTTACGGATTTCTTCTCTTTAGAATTATTTGCACTCAAGGTGTTTGTATACATGAACGATATGATCATCTATGCGGAAACTTTAGAATAACACAACTAAAGCTCCGTTAAATCAAGGAACGCATAAATAAGGCAAATCTGAAATTACAAATATAAAAGTGCGCACTTTAAAACAATGAAAATTACACTGTCAAAAATATACTAAAATCAAGGCGAAACAGAGAAAGATATTCCACAATCAAACAAGAATAACAAGTGATAGTTTCGGGAGCACGACACCATGTATCATACTTATACTATCAAAAATTTAATACCATTTGCGACCACTGACCTGTAGAACGTTTCCAAAACATCGACCACACACTAACAAGATTAACAGAACGGCGCATTACGTCTACTGTTCAGAAACATATGTAAAATATAACGCAATCAAGTTTAACTTAATCTTAACACTGAAGAATGATCTCGAAATCCAATTCTACAATTTGTCCACGTTTGAACAACTGCCATGAAATGAAAATATCGACGAATAGCAGACAGGGACACCGTCTGTATGTCTAGCGACGTTTTCCGGAATTATCTCACAAAAAAAGATTTTTGTAAATCGAGAAATGCCGAAACTGTCCCAAGTCCCACGTCCACCAGGCTCCCGTCACAGAGCATAGCACCGATCAGATCGGGGTGTTCGTCCCATATCGGGCATTACCGATATAACCAATATTCACTTCGCTAACCAGTTTACAAATACTTATACGATTTCTGTGTTGAAAAAGCGCACTTGTCTTTCAAAATTGGAAGACATAAAGATCCACAAAGAGAAACAATTGTAGTTATCATTTATCACCATTTCCGACTTTACCCACATTCAAAAACATAATGTCTAAAATTAAAAAACGCAAAAAATTTTAGTTGACTTGAAGATTTACCTGTAGAATGGGAAAATTGAGGGCAAGGATACTTGTCAAACCGATTATTCTGCATTTTCATATTTAAACTTCACAACTTTCTCTCTTAACTTATGCTTCCATAAGTCACACAAAACACTAGATATTGAGTTAGAATTGTAACAATTAGTAGGAACACAAATACTTTGATAATTTATAGTAAATTTAAAAAATCAGTTTTAATTGTCTCCAAAAACCTTACCCTGACAAACACTGAAACATCCCCTAAACAATTAATAGGGGGTGTTAAAGGATCATCGCTTAACGCCAGAACTGTTAACTTGGATACCGCTGACAGATACCGTTAAACTATTTTTCTGTTTTGCGGCTTATAAAAGGACAGCTATTTACCTGTTCCATGAGTGTAAATCTTCTGAGATACCGCTAACAGATACCAAACCATTTCGCTTTCTGTAGTAACTTGTAAACAGTGGGCTTTGCCTAGTGTAACAAAAGCAGCAGTCTCGCCATGCCAGGAGTTTGATGGATATGCAGCCTCCAGAAGGGCGGCATAGAAGACGAGCTGCGAACATAGAGCTTTGGCCATCTAGGGTCAGCAGTTGTGATGAGCAACAGAATTGTAGCATTCGTGAGAGGCCACCCAAATCTGTTCGAAGATAAATTAGCCGACTACCCAAATTACAAGGGGGACCTCGCTTGGACTAACGACCTCGCAGCCATGCAAGAAGAATTAAACAAACCTTGAATAGCAAAATCATCACCTCGAACGCAAACAACCAGAGCCGCCACTACATCGACATTAGAGGCTGACAAAAATGATTTTAAAAATTAAAACAAATACGGATTTTTTAAAAGAATACACATTCTCTTCATTGCAAGAACTATAACAGAGTCTAAGGAGATTCCATCTCCCATTTTCTAAATTACGATAGTCGTTTAAACTGATTTACAATCAGCATCAAGGAACAAACAAGTATATCAGAAATTTCATAACTACCTTATTGACTTTCACTAGTAGACGCGAAGGTTTTACAACCGAGAAAACTATAAAAATACTATATTTTAACATGAAACCCAGACATCGCCTTTACATCCGGCTCTCAGACGTCAGCAGACCAGACGAGTTGAGCCAGAAGCTCGAGGAGATAGAAAAAAGACAATGCTAGTAAGAAAAAAGAAGGCACAAGCTGACCAGAGTCCAGTTTCAATCTTAACACCGGCTCACAATCCGAGCGAAACTTGCTGCCGTGTGAGCAAAAAAGTCAATCTAGGAAATAATGCTGAAACTAACTTCGAAAATTCTGCTCATAACGTGAAAAGGACGAAACCCTTACGCGATATCTTTCCTGTAAGAACCAGGAAAACAGGAAACGATCCGGACCCAAATAGTCTGAAATCCAGCCTGACATGATCCACCATCCAAACAACCTAGCAATTTCGTTCCAATCAAGATCGGTAAACTAACAATAGACGCACTGGTGGATTTAAGATCAGCCTGCTCCAACGTAAGCAATTCAAAATCTAAGCGTTGTTCATCTCAAGGGGGGAACCACCAAGAAAAAAGGTTAACTGAATCCCTAAATCATAGACGGCCAAATACTTTACAGAAAAATTCGGGAAATCACCATAACTGTTAATTTTTTTGCTGATTGAGGAAAGTCTGCGCGATAATTTGTTCATATTTTTAAATAATAGGAACAGTCGTACATCGAATTAACGATTTCTCAAAAAATTGGTCTCAAAATTTGTTTAAATGCTCAAACATTTGGATTTTTTACACAAAATGGCTGGCTAATGAACTTTACCTTTAAATAAAAGACACTTGAAGGGTATGCCAATACATACAGATAGACGCATTCGTAAAAACTAGTTTTTTGGATTCAAATTCTCTCAAAACATGCACATTTGACAAAAGCAAAAGGTAAGGAGGGAGGGTAACTTTAAAAAAAATCTTATACCTCCTCTGATGAAAATGTAAAAATATTATGTGACAGTCACACATATTTTCAAGGCTATTTTGCTTTTCATACAGTTATAGGCAATGCTGAAGGTAAGAGGTCCTATTTTTCTTTTGAAAGCTGTTTATAATAATACCAATGTTATGTACTTGAACCAAATTTTTGTTAATGCCTTATAATTAAAATATTTTTTAATATTAACCATGAAATGTGATACGTAGTACCCTTATATTTATTTTTAACGGTGTTAACCAGTAATTTTTCAATCTGTTTCGAGAATGGGGGGCAGTAGCTGGTAGAAAAATTTTATATCCATCGATTTTTGTTAATTGCAGAACAGCTTCTTTTATTATACATGTAAAATTATTTGTTTTACAGGAAATGACTAGATAGAGGTCCTGAAAATAGTATTTTATCATAATTTCTATGTCTTTTGCAATTACTTCTGTTTGCAATAATCTTTCACAATTTTGTTAATAATATATATTTTACTACTACAAAAGAGTAGAAGAGCTACAGAAGAGTCGAACAATTGAAATAATGCGTAACAAATTAATTTCAATGTGCACCACTGACCCTGAGGCAGCAATTTTAAAATTGAGCAAACTCGCGCAGTTAGCCTACATAAAACATATTCGAGAAGTGTATCAGTTTGTTTTTTTGTGTCAAAACGCACATTTCTTACAAATAAGTGGCGGGGAGCTTGACACAAATAGAGTAAGAACACTAAACGAATGTTTAGTTATTCATTTATTCAGCTTGAAAACACTTCATTTAAGAGACTCGATATCAACGAAAATGCGATGTTTAATTTTCTTCTTGCTCTGCTACTTCATTTATAAAATTGAATGTGGAAAGCATTTACATAACCTTACATGGGAGACAGCCAAGGGTGAGTCCCAAAAAATTAGATCCAGTTCACAATATTTGATCTGGTAAAGTATTAACCATTAATTTGACAATTTTTGAACTTTGTAAACAAAAAAGTCGATTTTACTATTCAATTAATTTTAAATGCAAACAATGCCCTAAAACACCTCTTTTTGATGATTGATTAAATTCTCTTAATTTTAAATATGACAAAGCTAACATTTTTTCTCTATAAAGGTTTAAGTGCTTTAAAAATTCTGTAGAAAATGAGCCCAGGATGAAGCCTATTTATCTATTTTTCAAGTAGATGTTTCAAGAAGTTCATATTTCAATGTTATCTTAAATTTTCAATAACTTCCTTAATGTTCCATAGTTTTTAATGTTCTTGGGCTCATTTTGAAGCTATTTTTTCACACTATCATATAAACTTATGATCATAAATATTGAAAATTACATAATAAAATTGCAAGGACTAGAAGCTGTAACGATAAAGTTAAAAAAATTGCAATATTCTCTGTCGTAACCAAAATATTTTGGTAGAATATATGAAACATATCATTATGCAACTTGTATGCAATTTCCTCTAAATTTATATTTATTTAATTTTTATTCTGATTTGCGTACAAATAAGATGTTTTCAAATTTTTCCAACTTTGTTGTTACAACTTCAATTCCTTGCAATTCGATCAGCAAATTTTAGAGATTTATAATCATAAGCTTTTGTGGTATTGTAGAAAAATAGCTTCAAAATAAGCCAAAGAACATTAAAAAATGTTGATTATTAAGGAAGTCATTGAAAATTAAAAAAACATTGAAATATACACTGCTCTTGCAATATCTACTTGAAAAATGGACAAATAGGTTTCATCGTAGGCTCATTTTCTACAGAATTTTTATAGAATTTAATCCTTTATAGAGAAAAAATTTTAGCTTTGTCATATTTTCATATATTTTTATATTTTTAGCCAAAGCTGAATTTTACAGTATGGGCTATCGTTGCCGAGTCCGCAAGCAGACATTTGTGTTTAGAATGTCTGTGTTTACAGGTTAATAACAAAAAAAGAAATCAACTTAAAAATGTTCTGATTGTTGCAAATGAATGAGCAACGCAGCAACTATCGATTGGTGAAGTTTCATTATGAAATATGTATTCTGTGTTTCTAAATATATTTGAAGACGCATAGTAACATAACATGTCAGTTTCTTAAGGTTTCTTATCTTGATGGAAGAGAAGTAAATTAAGGTCAAGTAGTTTGAGTCTTGCATTTATTTTTGTTTTTCCATTTTGTATCCGTGACTTGCATATGCACAAGATTTAAAATATTATAGCATATACAATTATGCTATACAATTTAAAATAATTCTTCGAAGATGAATTCGATTAGTTTTTAAACTTTATATAAAATTTTTGAATGTTTTGAAATATTTAAAGATGGAGTCTACACTGCCGGTGCGGAAAAGAAGCAACTTTGTCCGTGGCGACACGAAAGTTGTTTTCCGGTTATTTTTCGCGAATAGGAACTTTGTTAAACATAACCGATTATTTAATTATTCAAATTACGCAAAATTGTTATAATGAGAATGAAAAATTATCGAAATTTGTAATATTACACCAGGCTCTCGGTTTGACCGACCTCAATTTACCGATTCTTAGAACTGCTGCCCCAGGCTGCTTCTCAGCTCAAGGGACAAAAGGGCGGTTTTGACTGCTGTCTCGAAAGGGCTGCTATGCGCGAATGAGCAGTCCCACAAAACGTTGGATAAGGGCTTGGCCAACATTAATTTTCTGACCACTTATATGGGTGCGTTCCCGCCCCCAAGTGACGTTGAAAATGAGTAGGTGTTTGACCTGCATGATTTTTGTGACCAGTCATAGAGCTCCCTTCCCGCTCCATACAAGATGGTGCACAAGGTTAAGGGTTTGACCAACATTATTTCTGTGACTTTTCACACATACCCACAACGCTTTGGAAATGACTAGAAGTTAGACCATAATTATTTCTATGACCAGTAACAGTGGTACATATAGTAGACTCAATTTGTAAAAAAACTGAAAATTTTTTAAAATGCTAACACTGAAAATGAGGAACACGTCACTTTAAACTTTTGCGAACTTCACACCCGCGTGAAAAAAACAGCCACTAACGAGCAACTTAGCGGGCGCTGAAAAGGTGATTTGTTGTCGCCGCCGGTTTCCAAAGAACTTGGAAAAGATTCTTTTAGATGGAAAAAAAGTTTCATTTAGATTTTTGACATTCTTTTTTGAAAATTTATGACCCGCTAAATTTATTCTCGATATTCGTAACTTTTGTGTTAGTCATCCGATTTGCTGCAAGCTTTCCTGAAAATAGTGTGTACTGAAAATAAACTGCTCAGACATAGCAGTTTAAATGTTTACAAACAATAAAGGATCAGCAAATCTTGATTATAATCAAGATTCCTAGCATTAATAAAAGTGAGTTATAATAGTTATAATATCAAATTTATCCTAACAATTAAATCGATCAGTAAGCAAATCATCCGTATTCTGGAACTTACCGTACATTAATTTAGGAAAACAAATTACATGTACGATTTTATAAAAAATACTGGTGAAGAGGCAATTGCAAGTTTCATTATCGTTGCAGGTAAAGTTAATTTTAAAAAAATACTGATTTCTAATTCGTTACTTATTTTAAACGTTAGTTTATCCGGGTATCGTTAACACAAGGAGAATCTAGTTTAGAAAACTAGCAACTTTTTATCAGTAACTTTGAGGGATTTTAAGATATAAATTTCTTAGTTTTCATCATTTAATGTTTTCGAAAAATTACCGAATTTTAATGGTTCTTGAGTCCAAACATGTTTTTGAACTTGACGAGATAAAGAAATCAGATTAACACGATTTAGTGTTTTTATTTCCAGCCAGAAACATACTATTTCCTTATTCTGGCTCCGGAAAGGCAATATCTTTGTAATATGTGCTTTTTATGAGACAGAATTTATTCACTGATTTAGATTTTATAGTTTAATTAATTATTTAATTCACAAATTCTAATAAACATGAATAATGTTTTTTACAGATAGATGTATCTATAGAAGAATCTGGATCGAAAGAGCTAACTTACCTGATGACGTTTTTATGTATAAATGTCTTTTTCATCCAGATTTTGTATACTTCTCCAGAGAGTTTGCTGTCGCAGATGGTATATACATTTGACACTTTTTAACATCATGTACCAATTTCTTCAAAAATTGAAGAAAATTATAATTTTCCAAACAATGCAATTAGCTAAAATTTTTCTTCTACAGGTTGGTGCATTGTAGATAATAAAAAAAAGGAAGATAAACACTACGACTGTGTAAAAGAGTTTAAAGGCGCAATTAGGCGATTAGAAGACATACCAAAATCCGAGCCAAAGCCAAAATAAACTAACAATACCAGCAGATTTCTACAGGCAGGGGCAAAACATAAAGAAGATAAAAAAATTTACCTGACTTCGGTCAGCTTCTTATTTTATGACATTTATATTACGTTTTGTTTCAAATTCTGAAAATTCTGTTTTTGTACATTCATGATTCATCAATGTCCAATTTCACACAATCACAATAAATAAAGGGGGAGGTTCGGTAAGGCCGGTTTTTGGCCTAATTTATTTTTGGACCAAAAAATCTGAAAAAATCATGGTAGTATCTTATAAGTATCCCGAGTTGATTGCACGCTAAACG
>NC_046659.1:161384007-161393369 GCF_010883055.1 Belonocnema kinseyi
ATGGTTTTCGGGGTCGCCGAATACAAATCTGGCGTCCTTTGACTTTTATCGCGTCAGGTTCAAGGTCATTGGAAAGTCAAATCGAGAGAAAACGGTAAAAAATTTTTAAAAATACGTTATAGGTTTTTGGAGTCGCTAATTACGAATCTGGCATCCGTTGAACTCTATCGCTTCAGGTTCAAGGTCATTTGAAGGTCATTTGAAAGTCAAATAGAGAGAAACGGTAAAAAAAATTTTTTAATGTGTTATAGGTTTTTGGTGTCGCTGATTACGAACCTGGTGTCCGCTGACCTTTATCGCGTCAGGTTCAAGTTCATGACCTTCCAATGACCTTGAACCTGACGCGATAAAAGTCAAAGGACGCCAGATTTGTATTCGGCAGCCCCGAAAACCACAGTAAACCCGAGCTAACTTCAGAATATATGTTTAAGAGTGTCAAATCTCTCGAAAATACAGTTGGTGGGTAGTGGTGTTTCCTATATTTGTAGGGGGTGGGGGTGGCTGGGGGGTGGAGGGTAGTCCGTTTAGCGTGCAATCGACTCGGGATACTTATAAGATACTACCATGATTTTTTCAGATTTTTTGATCCAAAAATAAATTAGGCCAAAAACCGGCCTTACCGACCCTCCCCCTTTATGTTGCTGTCTGGAAATTATTAAGAAACACATTTCATTAGCTATGCATTGTAAAGACGTTTTTCAAATTATAATTGTCAAACACGACCTATATAATTTTATTAAAATGTAACGAAATCTTTTATTTATTGAAGAAATTCAGGAGTTTATGCGAACAGAAACTATCGTTTTGGAGTTTTATCTATTTATAAGTGATGACAGAAATCAGACATTTGTCTTTAGTGATTACTCAAACTAAAAAGGGTTCTTTAAATAAATGGCTTGTAAAATCTCTGTCCATGAATGTATTAGATTTCCATTATGAAAATTCAGACTCAAATATGGAAAAGAAATTGATGAACGGTTAAAAAAATTTTCTTTTGTTTAGAAATGAAACAATGAATGCATCTATCTCACAAATTAACACTCGTTACATTGGAAATGAAATGTCTGACCGCTAAATGCGCATCCATCAATGACCAAGAATTGTCTTCGTTTATAGTGGAATGAGGCAGTTACGGTTAGACAGTTGCACCGTGACAAGTAATAACTAAAAGAATCTAAATATTATGAGAAGCTCTGTGGCCACATTTTGTATCAGCAATAAACGGTTAAAATTGTTGTTGATCCCTATATGAATTGTATGGTTCAGATCGCGTTTGGCTATGAACAAAAAATTATTGTGATAAGTGAACCTATTGTAAGAGTCCTTTTCAGTTCAAAAATGGATTACCATTTGTTTAGTTTCGAGAACCCGCGTGAGGTTCTTTTCTGGAAGTTTATGAATGCTCAAATCATGTTGAGTACTCGAATTATATCAGGTACTTTCAATTTCGAAAATTCGACATGTCTCGAATTCTCGAACGTGTCGAGAATCCAAAACCAATTCATCACCAGAATCACAAAAAATCTCTTTTAATTCTTGCGGATTTGCTGCAATGCTTGATTTATGCTCGGGGATTTCCTAAATTTCGAAGGATCCTGCGTATAGTAACAAAACGGAATTTTTGAGATAAAATGAATCAAAAAGACCAACAAAGAAAGAACAAGATATTTCGCAACAAAAAAAAGCAGACATTCTCGATCAAACACCACGATTCTGCATTAGATGGTCATTAGGGAGTTTTAATCAGTAATTTTTCCTATTTGAAAATTTCCCGGCATCTGTTTCGAGCATTGGGAAGGGGAAAGAAGCTTGAAGCAAAATTTTGTATTCATCAATTTTTGTTAATTGCAGAACAGCTTCTTTTATCACGCTCCCCGCAGCGTCTTTTACCAAATTTTTTCCTACCTATGACACGGTGTAAATTCTCGGAATTGTTATCTTAGGGACTGCTATTTAAAGGTATCACTGTATCCCGAATTTTCTATCTTTATAAGTGCGAGACAATTTTTTAGTATAATTTTAACTTTCAGCTAATAATGCTCATGCTAATAGGCTATGGAACCATTTATTTCATGCGCTCAGCACCTACTTTGACTAATTTATGGTTTTAAAGTTCAACGATTTTGTAGATCATTCATCCTTTTGGCCTTGAAATTCAGAAATATTGTTGGAAACTAGTGTTTAGTATATCGAATATTTATCAGGCGGCTCCCCCTAAACTAGAGAAAGTTTTTAATTTTCGAGCTACAAAAGAGTAGAATAATTAGAATAATGCGTAAAAATGAATTTAAATGTGCACCACTGACCCTGAGGCAGCAATTTTAAAATTGAGCAAACTCGCGCAGTTAGCCTACATAAAACATAGTCGAGAAGTGTATTAGTTTGTTTTTTGTGTCAAAGCGCACATTTCTTACAAATAAGTGGCGGGGAGCTTGGCATACATAAAGTGAGAACACTAAACGAATGTTTAGTTATTCAGTTATTCAGCTTGAAAACACTTCATTTAAGAGAATCGATATCAACGGAAATGCGACGTTTAATTTTATTCTTGCTCTGCTACTTCATTTATAAAAGTAAATGCGGAAAGCATTTACATAACCTTACATGGGAGACAGCCAAGGGTGAGTTCAATAAAATTAGATTCAGTTTACAGCGTTTGTTCTGGTAAATTTTAAATATTTTCAGATTTAATTAAGACAAAATTTATAGAGTTTTCAAATACTAAATTTGTTTAATTTTACGTGAAATGAAATGGTAAATTATAGTACCAAATAATTTTTGTTTTTTTAATTTTAAAGCAGTGAATTGGAAATAGGTTAACTTGGCGAAAGAGAAGTGAGTTAAGGTCAAGTAGTTTGAGTGTTGCATTTGTTTTTGTTTATCCATTTTACATTCGTGACTTGCATATATACAAAATTCGAAATATCATAGCGTATGTAGTTATGTTATACAATTTGTACTAATTCCTTGAAGATAAATCCAAGTTGTTGTCTATGCTTTCCAGATATTTTTTAAATATTTTTAAATATTCAAAGATGGATTCTGCACTGCCGGTGCCGGCAACAAACAATCTTGCCTGTGGGGACACGAAATTTGTTTGCTGGTTATTTTTCGTGAATAAGAACTTTGTTAAGCATTACTTCTTTGAATAATAGCAGAGGTAACTTCCTCCCACGAAATATGGGACAGTGTTAGGGGTGGAATAAGCATTATTTCTGTGACCAGTCACAGAGGCGCCTTTCCGCAGTGACAGGGGTGACTTCCCACACCAAATAAGAGGTTGTAAAGAGTTCAAGCAAAATTATTTCTGGGACAAGTCAAAGGGGTACCATTCAAACTCTCACGAGAAGTCAAAAAAGGTTGAGTTTTTGGCAAAAATGATATTTTTTATCAGTCACAGGGGTTCCTTCCCGCTCTCATGAGACGTTAGAAAGAAGTACGGTTCTAACAAACATTATTTCTGCTGGAAAGGGGTAGGGGTTTGACCAATTATATTTTTGTGCCCACCATGGTTCTTTGTCATTCTTGAGTCTTTTATTGGTGATATTATACATAAAATGTTCGCCCAAAGTGTCAGAAGCTATGAACTAACAAAATTACTTTTAAATTAAATTGAAATTTTTCTTTTGAACAACATGGTTTTTTGCAAGTTCTGAGAAGGAAAATTGTTTTTTTTTCAATTTTCACGGCCACATTTATAATGTTGCTGACTTTCGTAAGCTAGTCACTACGACATCTTCAGGAATCTAAATATTGTTTCAAAATTTTTAAATAAATTTCAAGATTCAGATTATTTTTTAAACATTTTGAAACACCTGAAAACATCTAAATTTAGTCTCGATTAATAAGCAAACTATCTATATTCTTGAAGTAACCGTGAATCAATCTAGACACAAAAACTACATGTATCGTTTTTAAAAAAAAACTCGTGAACAGAAACCTAAAATTTTCATGATCTTTGCAGGTAAATAAAATTAAAAATGTTACTGATTTCTAATTTGTTACTTATTTCAAGCGTTACTTGATACGGATATCGTTAACACAAGGATAATCTCGTCTTAAAAAACTAGCTACTTTTTACCACTAAATTTGACGAGATTAAATATAAAAATTTCTTAGCTTTCATTCTGTAATGTTTTTAAAAAATTACTAAATTTTAATGGTTCTTGCGTCCAAAAATGTCTTTGAACTTGAGGAACTAAAGAAAACAGATTAAAACGATTTCACGTTTTTGTTTTCAGCTAAAAACTTACTATTTCCTAATTCTGGCTCCGAAAAGACAATGTCTCATCATTCACAATATCTTTGTCATATTTTCTTTTTATGCAGAGGCTTTCATTCACGGTTTCAAATTTAATAGTTCAATTAAATATCTAATCGGCGAATGCGAATAAATATGAATAATGTTACTTACAGATAGATGTATCTATAGAAGAATCTGGATCTCAAGAGCTGCCTTACCTGATGATGTTCTTATGTATAAATGTCTTTTTCATCCAGAATTTGTATACTTCTCCAGAGAGTTTGCAATCGCAGATGGTAAATATATGACACTGTTCTACATCATGCAGTAATGTCTTAAAAATTTTAAGAAAATGAGAATTTTTCATACGAAACCAATAACTTTTTGTATTTGCAAAACTAATCTATTAAAATTTATATATAATTCTATAATTATATATGCATAAACTATAACGTGCCTGAAATTAACTAACTAAAATTTTTCTTTTACAGGCTGGTGCATAATGGATAATAAAAAAAAGCAAGATAAACACTACGACTGTGTAAAAAAGTTTAAAGGCGCAATAAGGCGATTGGAAGACATACCAAAATCCGAGCCAAAGCCAAAATAAACTATCTAACAATACCAGCAGATTTCTACAAGAATTGACAGAACATAAAGAAAATAAAAAAATGTACTTGATTTTGGTCAGCTTTTCATTTTAGGACATTCATAACATTGTTTTAACTTCTAGAAGTTCTGTTTTCGTACATTCAGAATTTATTGATGTCAAATTTCACATAATCACAATAAATAAATTTATTTTACTGTCTGGAAATTATTGAGGAACACATTTCATTAGCTATGCATTGTAACTAGGTTTTTTAAATTATAAAAACAATTTTCTTTAGTACTGGAATTGGGAATAAAGTAGCTTTTGAAGATGGGTCACTAACGAAATAGGTTTTTTTGTCTTAAAGTAGTTTATGTGAACGGAAACTATCGTTTTTTCTATTTATAAGTGATGACAGATAAACAGATATTTGTCTTTGGTGATTACTCAAAGTAAAAAGGAATCTTTAAGTAAATAGTTTGTTAGAGCTCTGTCCATGAATGTGCTAGATTTAAAAAATCTAGTTTAAAAAATTTTCTTTTGTTCAGAAATGAAAGGATGACTGCATCTATGACACAAATTAACATTCGTTATATTGAAAATGAAATTTCTGACCGCCAATGAGCATTCATCACTGGCAAGGAATTGTCTTCGTTTATAGTGGAATGAGGCCGTTAAGGTTAGACAGTTCCACCGTGACAAGTAATAACTAAAAGAATCTAAATATTATGAAAGGCTCTGTGGCGACATTTTGCGTTAGCAAAAAATGTTTCAAATTGTGATAATACGTAAATGAATTGTATGACCGGAATCGCCTTTCGCTATAGACAAAAGAATCTGCCCGCTTCGCTGGCACGTTCTCATTGTAGATGTTTTTTTTTGGGATAACAATTTTTGTTAATTCATCTTTTTTCGTACCCTACTCTGAGAATGTTTTTTTTTTAATAAAAAATAAGGATAAATTGTTTGTCCTGTTTAATACCATAAATATCGGTACATAGAATTTTCAATTTCAGAAAAAAGTGGTCTCAAAAATTGTCAAAATGCGCTCACTTTTATAAACTTTTTAAAAAAATGGCTTGTTAATGAACTCCTTCTTTCTTTATAGGGCCTAAAAAGTGTGCCAATGATGCATTTGATACATTCATTTTTTCGACAGTTATCGTGTTCACAGGCAGACGGCCAGATGGACAGCCACATGGCCGGACGAACACAGACAGACATCATCGGAGAAACTGTTTTTAGGATTCAGGGTGTCTCTCAACGTGGAGATCCGTTGAAAAACAGTGGTGTCAAATTTCGGACAATTGACAATTATTGTGATAAGTGAATCTCTTTAAAGATTTCCATCTACGGGTGATCAATCCGTAGAAATGAAATCACACATTGGATTTAACACTTCTTTGGCTAAAATATGAAAATCTTTTAAAAAAATGAAAGTATGGCATAAAACGTGAAAAATCCTCTAACTAAATTAATGATAGACAAATTTACAGTTAACTACAGACTCATAAGTTATTCAAGATTGTAAACGTTGCACTTTTAAATTAATGTCAGTATTTGAATGATCAAAAATGATGGAGTTAAACCTTCTAATCCTTTAATATATTTTTCTTAAGATAAGATTTCTACACAGTTGTTGGTTATTCATAATTTGAAAGTTGTCACTTTAAATTCCAAAACTAATTTTAGTTTTTAATTATTGTTACTTCGCTAAAGCAATCTTAAACGCTTTCGAACACGCAAAGTATACCAACGCACATCAGGCACTTTAAACTTCGCCTTCCCCGAAGGTGACCGTGCAACATATCTTAGAAGGACTCATTCTCTGAGGTGCAAATGAAATAGCTATCCTAATACTACAATTAACTTAAATTGTTAATCAAGCACTAAACTGAAATTAAAGTGATAATATCACTGCTAGCACCAAGTAAGCTGTCACATTCTGATGAAAAAGCGAGGGTAGTTTTGAATAGAGTGAGAAAGAGAAAGGCTTGTGTGCTGATTATGTCCGGCTAGTAGAGTCTGGCCAATTTTTTTTTCGGTACGTTTGTCATCACCAGTTATATCGGAAGTGCATCAGTTCACAGTGTTGAAATAGGGCAGCAAAGAAACCCTATCAGATGTTTCTATAAATTGAAAATCAATTTAATTGCGGGCGTGTGTGTTTTATTATCGCAGTGGTGAAAATAGACTACAACATGGTTACTCAGGGAGAACACGTTAGCGCGCTTACTTTCGGTAAGTAATATATAGCCTGACATGTAGGTCCACTTACCCAGGGCATCATAACTCCCAGTTTCTTCTTGACAGCCGCGAAATATAGAGATGGATCAAGTCGTTGATCTACCGCACTGACCTAAGCTGTGTTTCGGTGAGGCGCAATTTTCGTATTTCAACCAATTCGCCTAAAAATTCAACATTTTCTGAGTTAGCAATACTTTTTCATTAAAATATCCAACTACAATCAAACCTGGATTTGACGATCCTTCCTTTAATGTTTACGAGAATTGACGCTGAGTGGTGGGGATGGGTGATAGGAGCTGCGATGAGATGTGCGATGCCCTCTCAAGGATGAAAAACAAGAAGCATTGCGGAAATGTGCCGTGCCCTAAAGGCCAACCTCTGTAACTGCGCCACGACGTTCCGAAAGTTCACTCAAAGCGGGTAAATCTCGCGGATAAGCAAGATGGCGAGTGCAGTCGGACAGCAGATAGGCTCCGATGCCTACTGACGCCTGTCAGATAACTCTTGTGTCTAAGATACTACTGCTTACAGATATTTTATTTTTTTCATGACGCCTAGATGTAGGGAAAACTTTGTTTTAAAGTTAAATGATTTTACTTTCTAATTTTAAGTATGAATGTATAGAAATTCTCCTTTCATTCATTTTAGTCGCGGGAATTCGAAATTTGTTGACAGTTTACTGTGTCCTAATCAGGAAATCGGTACCTGGTTTGCAACTTTAGAGCCAACCCTGGAAGGACCATAAACCTGAAACGTAACATTTTGTTATTAACGACTAAAAGCAAACAAACTTTGTTCAAAATTTCTGGTTCACAATCTACATTGAAATGAGCTTCACTTTTCTCTACTGTAAGTCTCTTTATTTTAAAGTAATTATTTGAAAGAAATTTTTTGGATATGTAATTGTCCCTAAATCCAGTGATTAGTCTTGCGTCGATCCTAAGCGTTTTCATTTTATAAATAGCTATAAAACTATTATTTTATTCTGTTTTACACTGAGATAGGATCTCCAGAAGCGAGAACTAAATTACAATTAATATGTCCTATTCATCGATTCTGATCCATGGACCTCGCATTATTATAGTTTAGCTTAATAATTATGATACTTAGAACTTTCGCGATTCCCGCTTTTCGGTTGCGCAGTTTCGTCTGGCGCTGGTTATCAAAGTGCTATATTTCGTATTACCGAACCATTTTCAAATTTGTTTCCCCTCCCGTGAGAATCTTAAGTAGGACTCAATCTTGTGCAAAGTAGAGTGCAATATTTGCCGACGAGACCTCGTTCTGCTTTCCTATCATTTTGGATGTTAATTAGTCCTTTAATTGAGGATCTTATTTCTTCAAGCTCGGTGCTCAGCGAATAGAAAATTTTAGATTAAATTTTGGGGATTTTACGAATCCCTGGGTCTCATAAAATATTTTTATCAATTACGTTTCTGATTAATCTATGATTTGTAGGTATCTGGGTTCACCACAATATTACTAGCAGATTTCCCGAAAGGAAACGGGTTGAGGATCCAAATAAATCATTGAAAATTTCCAAAACACATCATAGAATACAGTTTCTAAAAACGCATCACAAATACGTTTAACGAAATACCGCGTAACCACTTTATTGTCAGACGGGTGTGCTCTTTTTGAACCAATTATGCCGACCCTCCTAAAGCCTTACGAGAATGGGTTGGATAACAAGCAAACGCCTGAGCTTACGGTCCATGTTCAGAAAGATACACCCCGGCAGGTTACGAAAAAACGTTTGACCACTAAAAGTAAAATTCACAAAACATTCGTGATTCCTTTTAGTGATCAAACTCTTTTTTTATAAATAACATTTTTGGATCCATTCAAAAATCCCACAATCCTTTCTACTTTCTTAAGTAGGGCCAGCTTAAAAATAAATTAGCGCAGACTGCCCATATAGTGCTTATTCCGTTATGATAGTTGTCCCGTTCTTCCGGACTTCTTGGTCCCCACTTTTCGAGTGGTTGCACACGCAATGACACATATGATGACACAACATAGGAATTTGCACCAGTCAGTTAGTAGCGCACATATTTTATTGCTTTCCCGCTCTTCGTCAGATTTAATGATTTTTGATTCATTTTATACTAAACCGTTTCAAGCCGATCGGACTAATCAAAATATTACGCGCGATAAGTCATTTACAACCGCCTTATCTACCAGGTGTATACATATGAAACCGGTATTTTTTCAAGAAAAAAAGACATTTATTTCAAGAGAATGATAACAAATATTTTATTCAAAGTATGCGCCCTCGCT
>NC_046659.1:161393469-161396284 GCF_010883055.1 Belonocnema kinseyi
TAACTTCCCTTCTATTTTACTCCTTTAATTTTAAATCCATTGTTACTTGTAATACATACTATCTTTAATAATCTGTTTTATACTAGTGTGCGATTTAGAGAAATGATTACATTTTACATTTTGCATTATTGCATTATTATTTGCAATCTTTAAAATATTAATTCTCAGCATCGAGACATCTTCTATAACCGGGAATTTTTTTCTTAGGTTTCATTAATAGGAAAAAAAAAGGAAATTAAAAACAATTTTAAATGGCTGATGCGAAACAGAAGCAGAAAAAATATGTGACTGTAATAAATAAAAGGAATAATAATAAAAAATAATTCAAAATGAGATGCCGAATATACAGATTAACGTAACAAAATTTTGAGAATACAAAGTGACCCAATTTAAAAATCTCCGCAATTATAATTTAACGAATTATATAAATTCTGAATTATACAATTAGCGATACAAGATAAACAATTTACTATTTGGGGCCATCAATATACCACGTGGTATATTTTTTTCAATATTAAATTTCCGGAATTTAATCATTGGACAATTATATGGTTCCGTACATTTTAATTTAGGATATTATTGGGAACGTGAACATTCCGGACAATTCAAATAATTCTTTTAATGCAAAAAATATACACTTTATTTTCACATTTCTATTTAAAGAAAAGGAAACTAAACAATACTTTAGTATAATATCAAAAAATGTTTTATTTTACTATTTTATTGGTAAAAAGTATAACACTTAGAATTTTTAGGTGAAAATTCGGGACAATTTCAAGAATTCTTTTCATGTGCATAAAAAAGCACTCTATTTTCATATTTCTATTTAAAAAATACCTAAATATTATATTCAGCTAATTAATTATTTATTTAATTAGTAATATTATTGACAAAATTGAAAGTCAATGGAATATTTCAGCAAAATTATTTTTTGCAAGTAGGTACGTATTATTAGTTCATTTTTATTTATATAAATATATACATATATATACATATTTTATTGATATAATATAATTCATATAATTATATTAATATGTATACATAATCTATTATATGGCGGGGTGAAAATGATTAAATTAGTCAAATCGTTTGTGCTGAGCGAAAAGAATTTGTGGGTTAACATCCAATTGATTGATTAAAATCGGTTAATATATTGTGTTCCCTTTTTTGATTTGAAAATTAAAATTTTTGAAGTTTCCAAAAAATTTCCCAATTGCTTCGAAAACTATGGCGAATTATTTCCTGCTTTTCTGTCTAGTAGCCACCGTGACAATTGTCCCAAAAATTATTCACATTTCAGCCTTTTCTTTGAATTTTGTATACGGTTCAAATAAATTTAATTTACTTATTAGAATACTGCACAATGTAGGATACTCCTGATGATAGGGCTCAGTAAACTACGTGCAGATTATTTTAATATAATTTTTTCTCTAGATCTATTCTTTATTTTTATGAGTCAGTTATAATCCTAATTATTACTTTCCTGAGCTTATTGTCCATATATCTGTATCCAATAAAACGGTTAAAATGCGTATTGTACATAAACTTGTAATTGTACTTAATAAAAACTAAGAATAAAAAATACACTAAAAACAAACTTTGTTTAAGATCACTACTATATCACCTTTCATTTACTACAGAATGATTTATATGATGCTCGATTTATTAACTAAATTGCAAGTAAATATTCAATTTGTGAAATCTGGTGAAAAAATCTTATGTCATTTACATTCTACGTAAATAGTATTAATAATTTTATTTTTCAATGTGGATGCACTATTTTTAATATTACTGGTTTCAAAAATGTATTCCAATTTATAATTTAACTACAGTTTTATTTTAATTTAACTAGATTGTACTTTAATTTAAAACCATTTAACGCCATGAAACATCTACAATTTTTGACTGAACTTTACTTTAATTAAACTAAAATTTACTTAAATGCTGAATTTAACTAAATTGTATTTAATCTTTAAATTTAGTTTTACAAAATAGTTTTAAAAATGTCACTGCAATAAATGTTAAAGTACGAATAGAATTCTTTTTAAACTTGTTTACGTAGTATGTCGAAAATTTCTCTTATAAAATACAGCAGACGAGAAATTAATTTAATTTAACTAAACTGTATTTAATTTTTAAATTCATCCAAATTTTATTTAAATGTTGAATTTAGCTACAATTGAAACAAATTTTATTTAAATTTGGAATTCAACTAAATTTTATTTAATTTTAAAATTTCTCTCAATTTCATTTAAATGTTATGTTCATTAAAAAAAGAATTTTTAAAATGTCACTACAATTCTAAAGTACGAAAAGAATTTTTTTAAATCTATTTATTTATTATCCCGAAAATGTCTCTTTTCAAACCAACCGTAAGAGAAATTATTCAATTTAAAAAAAATAATAAATAGAATAATTTTAGGCTCTCTGTAATTCTAATACAATTAGGTAATTCAGCGTTCACAACATTTTTCGAGTACAGAGCCAGCCGACCATTTCAGCTATAGCAAACATTGCTATAGTGATGTCGAAGGCGAACGCGAGATACAGAAAATCACGTTCGGTTTGGAATTCAACAACTTTCAGTGTGCGCCCCGGCCCCACCCCGCCCATTAATGTGGTCGAAGGACACGGTTGCCATAAAAACGACGAAAAGTTGAAGAGGGCAGCACCTGAATATGGTCGAAAATGTAGTTAGATATATATATATATATATGCTAATCTGAAAAATTGCACCCGCTTCCAGCGAAATCGCGGTAAAATTTCAGCCATAACCACGTCTCACAACCGTGAGATAGGTGGTTACAGTCTGTAA
>NC_046659.1:161396384-161404524 GCF_010883055.1 Belonocnema kinseyi
CGCCAATTAGCACAAATGGTAAGTTCCGACAGTGCCTACAAGTGTGCCTACTGGCCGCTAAATGGCAATACCGGTTTCATATGTATACACCTGGTAGAATGGAAATATATATTCCGAAGTTATTGGAGCAATGTTTATGAACAAGTTTAGTAAATATCAATTCATTTTAGTCAAAAATGTTATGCTACAGTCAGTTTAAAGTTAATTATTTACCACAAGAATGCTAGCTAATATTTAATTCAAATTCAAATTTCTTTTAATTGGCGAGCTTGACGTAGCCAGCCAAAAGGCTCTACAGTTCGACAAAGAAAACAAAGGAGACGAAAAAATATTTGACAGACAGAGATAGAGAGAGTATGATCGTTTTGAAACTAAGACCTGTCATTGGAAACAAAACCTATATCGTGAATCCTGAACGAAGAAAAATGACTTATTGAAATAGTGGTTCCACTTTCTTCCAAAAAGTTGAAGTTCAAACCTTAATAGAAACATTTTTAACCAAAAATTGTAATATTTATTATTTCAAATAAAGAAGACTTTCCTTTTGAGTGAAAAAATAGATGACCATTTGCTTAGTTTCGAGAACCAGAGACAGGATCTTTTCTGGAAATTCGTGAATGCTTGAATCGTGTTCAGTGCTCAAATTATATGAGATACTTGCAATTTCGAGAACCCGACTTGTCTCGGGTTCTCGAACATTTGGAGAATCAAAAACCAATTTGTCAACAGAATCACAAAAAATCTCGTTTTAATTCTAGACAATATCCTGGAATGCTTTTAACGCTTTTAAATTCTTTTAAATTCTCCAACTTTATTAAAATCTTCTACATTCTTCGAAATACATAGAATTATCTTAGTTCTTTGAATTCTCAAAATTCCTCAAGCTTGTCTAAATTCGTTGTATATATATATATAATATGAATTCCCTTAATTACTTGCATTAATTTGGAGTCTATGTAATTCCCTAAATATTCTGGATTTAGAGTATTTAAGCAGGACGGAGAATTTGTGGAATTTCGAGAGCTCACCGAATTCAAGGAATTCAAAAGTCTTACGGAATTCGAAGAATTTACGAAATTCACGAAAATCATTGACCAAATACAATAGAAGATGTTTCTCCTTTCCCAAATGTAAGCGACATACTTGACTAGTCAAGTGACAAGAATTTCTTCACTATGCCTGATTTAGGTTTGGAATTCCCCTAAATTTCGACGGATCCAAGGTATAGGTACAAAACAGAATTTTCAAGACCTTCCATAAGGTCAACCGCAGGATTTCGCCGGGAGCGGGTGCTAATCTGAAAAATTGCAGTTTGTCTATCTGTTTGTCTGTCTGTTTGTCTGTCTGTCTGTTTATCTGTCTGTTTGTCTGTCTGTTTGTCTGTCTGTTTGTCTGTCTGTTTGTCTGTCTGTTTGTCTGTCTGTTTGTCTGTCTGTTTGTCTGTCTGTTTGTCTGTCTGTTTGTCTGCCTGTTTGTCTGTCTGTTTGTCTGCCTGTCTGTCTGTCTGTTTGTCTGTTTGTCTGTCTGTTTGTCTGTCTGTTTATCTGTCTGTCTGTTTGTCTGTCTGTTTGTCTGTCTGTTTGTCTGTCTGTTTGTCTGTCTGTTTGTCTGTCTGTCTGTTTGTCTGTCTGTTTGTCTGTCTGTTTGTCTGTCTGTTTGTCTGTCTGTTTGTCTGTCTGTTTGTCTGTCTGTTTGTCTGTCTGTTTGTCTGTCTGTTTGTCTGTCTGTTTGACTGTAGGTCTCTAGATTTTTAGTTTGTTAGCACGATAACTGTTGAAGGAATTGAACGATTAGATTGGCTTCTGGTCTCTTTAAGTATCCTAAACTAAAGTTCAGGTTCATTAGCCAGTAATTTTGGATACAAATTAAAAAAGAGGGCGCATTTTGAAAATGTTTAAGACCACTTCCTTTAAATTTGAGAATATTATGTACTTCTGTTCATAGTATTAAAAAAGATGAACAATTTATCCCAATGAATTTTTTCGACGTAAAAATAATTACCGGAGTTATAGCATTTAAAAAATGCCAATAAACAAACAAAAATAAACATAGGAAGCGAGAAAACGCACGACATGATGAAAACTCAAAAGAAGAAAAATATTTTGCACACCCTAAAATATTATGTATGAAAAAGTCTCCGGAAGGGAAGGTCATTTCAATAAAGTAAAAAAAAAACCTCGTATTTTGAAATGGAAGGTTAAAACTCAAGAATAAGATGCCCTACAATGTTATCCTAAAAACAATTTATATTTTTCTGAAAAATCTAAAATTTGAACTTTGATTACACAAAAAAATAATAAAAAATCATAAATTCCACTTCGCGATCAAACTATGCAGGATAATAAACAAAAGATTAATTGACAAAAATTATACGCCCAGAAAAGATATACAAATTTGTTCTTATTAACTTTTTGATAGGATGCGTAGTTTTTATTTTATTAGTAAAAAGCAGCATTCAAAATAGAAAAATTAAATTTTCAGCGAACGATACAAGCAACGAAAAAACTTAGAAGACAAAATTTGTTTATTTAAAAAAGAGCTACAAAGTTATTATTAATGATTTTTCAATAAAATGTGTAGTTTTTGTTTTCATCATAACAAATATCATTGAAAAGAAACAGATTCAATTTATGGTATAAAGACAAAAGTTTTAATAAGATATATCAAAAATTAAAAAAGTTAGAACATTTTCGAAATTGTCGAAACTATTTTTTTCAAGATTTGAAAATACTGTGTACGGGTACCCGTAGTATGTAAAAAGACAAACAATATATAGCCATTTTCTTTTGATGAAAATTAATGTACCCAAATTATATAAATTACAAAATTTAAAACAAAAATGAAAATTTGAAGCCAAACAACGCACGACAAAAAGTCGCCGAATGAGGAAATCTTTAATTTTTAATACCCTACAAGATTGACATAAGATTTTTTTTCATTTTGTTGAAAATTTTAATTCTAATCGCACAAAAAAGATTACATTCTGCGATAAAACTATACTAGATACATATTTTTTATTATACGTAAAAAAGAGCATCTAAAATAAAAAAAAACATTAAGTTTGTGGATAAACGAGACAAGCTACGAACAAAATTCGTTAAAAATTGAGTCACTTGGCCTGGAATACGAAAAGCTGTGCATAAAAAAAATCTTAGGTAAATGCTTCTCTCTCTAAAAAGTGGGATGGATTAGTTTCAAAAATTTGGTAGTCCTTTGAGAGTTTTTATGCTAGAAATGAATTTTAGTTTGCCTCTTGACTTTAAATACTACACCACGTATTTTTTTTAAATAATATTTTCGTTTAAACAAACAAAAATTTTAATTTAACAACATTCACCAGAGTTTTTATTTGCTCGACTGTTTGTGAATTTTCTTGTGAGAGATTATCTCTCTGATATATTAACTTTTAATTTTTTTTTATTTCCCGTCGGAGAGCGTATTAGATTTGTGTAAAATTTGACCCCCCCTCCATTTTTTGTTAAATGCCCACGTTTCGAAACCCCCTGAATCTGAAAAACAGGTTTTTATGAATGTTTTGTGTGTCTGTCCGTCTATTTGTTTGTGAATCTGTAGATTTTTAGTTTGTTAGCACGATAACCTTCGAAAGGAATGACAGATTGAATTGGCCTTTGGTATAATTTATAAGTGTCCTTAACTAAAGGTCAAATACGTTAGCTAGTCATTTTGGATAAAAATGCAGAAGTGACCGCATTTTGTAAAATTGATGAGACCTAATTTTTGAAGATTCAATCATTCTCTTTATGTCTATTCATAACATTTGAAAGGACGAACAATTTATCCTCAAGACTTTTTCTGATGAAAAATTATCAGAATCATAGCATTTACAAAATTCAAAAAAAAAAGTCGCGGAAATGAACATTTTGAGCCTAATAAAGCACGATATATAAAAAAATACGAGAAGAAAAATGTCGTATATCATTTTGGAATATCTGAATAAGCAATCTTAGGCCTAGGCACATAAATATAATATACATTTGATACAATTTTATTGAACGTAATGTATAAAAGTTCAAATTTTGGTCGAAGACGAGCGCAAAGCACGAAATACGTGTTAAAAATGGGTTCGCTAAAGCCGAAGGAGCTTTTAGCAAAGAGAATTCACTATTACCAAATAACTGTTGTCGATGCTTAAAACTTTCATTTAAAAGGCTTACGCACATATGTGGGAAAAATACAAAGATCGAGCGCGAAGCGCGAGATAAATGAATTGTCAAGCGCGAAGCGCTAAATATAACATTCGCGCGCTCCAGGTGCGCTTAAACATACGAACCGCACGTGCGGCGCGCGATTAGAATGTACCCGCGAACTGCGCAGATTTATTTATACTAATTTTATTTTCAGCTACCCTGAAAGGGCTATCCTTCCAATAATTTTTTTTTATTACAATTCTCAATATTGGATTAACAACTTTTTTAATTTATATTTTTCGTAGCTTATGCTGTTTTAAAACTTAATTAATTTTTTATGTTATTTTTTACGATCAAGGGAGGGGCAATATTCAATAATTTTTCATTTAAAAATATTCAAAAACAAGCCGATGACAGAGATTGTCCGAGAACGTCTTGGAAAAAAACAATTTGCGGTGTACACTGTATCTCGGTCTTCTGAATATATTTTATAGACGACTGGCATGAGAGAGATTCCTATGTATTCCTTTACCTTCTTTCCTTCCCCTTTCTTCAGAAGCGGTACCACCAGTTCTTTCATTCACTCTTCCGGCCATCCTTCTCCTTTTCACACCTGGTTGCAGGTCTTCCACATCCCACCTCTAACTCCTTCTCCTCCATACTTCATCGCTCTGTTCTCCGTCCCATTTTCTCATGCCGCCTTGTTTATTTTAAGTCTATCTATTGCCTCATCCACTTCTTCTCTTTTTATTTCGTTACCTTCCTCTATTTCTCCTTGTACTATCCTTCTCTTTTCCCCTTTGGTCTTATTTTGCTCTCCGCTGAAAAGAACCTTGAAATAATCCGTCCATTTCTCCATTTCTGTTTCTTCATTAACGTGCTTTCTTTCCCTTCTATCACTACTTAGCACCTTTCAAACCCTACCTTCTTTGATTGCTATTTCTAGTTCTGCCC
Source organism: Belonocnema kinseyi (assembly GCF_010883055.1). Lineage (NCBI taxonomy): Eukaryota > Metazoa > Arthropoda > Insecta > Hymenoptera > Cynipidae > Belonocnema > Belonocnema kinseyi. Next base: position 161,401,487 of record NC_046659.1, read on the forward strand.
CATATTCCTCCTCTCCCCATCTTATCTTTTCTTCTAGCTTCTTCTCATGTTCTCTTTATTCCCTGTTAAAATACATACATTTAAGTCCCCTTCTACTAAGACCAATTCTTTCTTCTTTTCCTCTGTCCACTTTCTCATTAACTTGAAGCATTTTTATATCCTTTTCCTCCATATCCACATCTTTTCTCCCTCTTACTGCTACTTCTTTTCTCATCCTTGAAACCATGCCTCCCATCCCTCTTCCTTTAACGTATTCTTTTCTTGCTTCTTGCATGCTCCACACATATTCTTACGGTCACATCCTATTTATCCGCTTCCAGGCCTTCTGATCTGCCCAAGTTTCAATCATGATAATGAAATTCCACTTGTCTAACTCCCCGAAAATTCCTTAATTCTTATTCTTTAAATTGATACATTCCAGAAAGTTAGTTCAACGTTTCTCTCTTACCTTCCTTCTTCTTTCCCCCTCACTTTCTCCCCCCTTTGCCGTCTGAAAACCCTTCTGTTTTCTTTCTGAATTCTTTTTCTTCTCCCTTTCCCCTAACTTTCTCAAAACTTTGTCCTTTTTTCCTTATTTCCTTCAATTCTTCGTCCCGGCAGCCTTCCTTTTCTATTTATCTATTACCCGTTTCTCCCTATGCAAACTATATACCCTTTCTTTCGTCCTACCTAAACCAGCTGCTCTATTTTCCATCTTCTTTTCTTCTACCTAAATATTACATCTTCAATTCTTTCCCTTCTTCCTCTCAATAATTTTTTATCCTCCATAATTTTCTTCTTCTCCTTCTCCCTCCCCACTTTTACTAGAAACATTCCATCTGTTCCTTCCTTCGTCTGTCCTATTCGCTTAACTCCTTCTACCCTTACCTGCACTCTAATGACTCTCAAAATATTTTTTATTTCCACTTCGCCTGTTTCACTCTCCGCTTTCAGTTCCTTAACTACTAAGTTATTTTTCGTCTTTGCCCTTTCTTCCCCTCTCAATATTCTTTCAATCTCACTTTGTCTTTTCTTCAATCTTTAATTTTTACTTTGCACGTTCTTTTTATTCTCTTGAACTATTTCGTCATTCTTTGTATGTCTCCCCATATGCTCATTCCTAATATTTAAATTTCTTATCCTTTCTTTCAACTGTTTTATCTCACTATTTTTGTCAATTAGTCAACCTCTGTTTATGTATCCTCTGTGCTCTCTAGTTTCCCCAAATCTTGTATTTGCCTTCTTTCAGCGTGTATTCCATTCTTCCCATTTTTCTCTTACCTTTTCAAATTCTCATCTTACATCGTTTTCCCACCTATTCATATCCCTATTTATATCATCCAATCTCTTTCTTGTTTCCTCTCTAAACCCTTTATCAGAGCTTCCAATTTTTTAAACATCCACCCATCCACTTATCTCTTTGTGGTTTTTTCCGCTTTCCTTAATCAACTACCTCTCCCCCGCCCCCCTCTTTACCATATCCTTATTTTTAGTAAAAAAAAGCGTTCGATTTTCTTTCAAAACTGCTTCATAGTTGAGTTTGAAAACGTAAAAGAATTATGGTTGATAACAATAATAATGATAATATTAATATTAATTTATACATAAATTTAAATTTGAAGTTTAATAGAAGAAGAGGACAGTATAAAATGTTCATCTTTATTAATTGTCATTATTAATGTACTTGAAAGTTATTTTTCTTCAAAACGATGAAAACTCTTTACAGACCTAATCTATTTTACCTTCCTTTACTCGCGTCTTGGATGAACGCCCATCTTTTGTATTAAAGGCTTTTGTATTAAAAAATTATTTTGCAAGCAGATGTGGAGGCCCCAGTTATATTCCAATATTCATGGAAAAATAATTTTTTTAAGCAAAGTACTTCTAACAGCAATTTCGAGTCTCAAAATTAAAATGTTTGAATTTAAACTTTAAGAAACTGTGTACCAAGATGATCTCCATTATTCGAAGTTCTATTTTAACATGAATATAAATTCTAACTGCACTCCAAAAACAGAAGAATAATTATTTCAGCAACAACAAATTCGCAATAAAACAAATTCTAAGCTGAAGATTTCAATTTTCAACTGATAAATAAGAATGTTCAGCCAAAAAGGATGACTTCTAACGATAAAAAATGACTTTTAACAAAATAATTACATTAGAGTAGTCGAATAATATAATTTTAAATCAAAAGAATTATTTTCAAATACAAAACAGTTGAACTGTATCATTGGGATTCAATAATTTTATTTAAAATTTAACGAAAGAACTAGAAACAATGGCAACAGAAAGTAACTAAGAATTACTGTGAATATTGCGATAAATAAACATGAATTTTTATAGTTTATAAACTACAAAATTATAATTGAAATAAGCATTAGAGTTAACTGAATTCATACAATCTTAGTATTAATTGGTAACAGTAGGGTGGGGGTTAACCAAAAACTTAAATTACAAATTTTCTGATACAATTTTTTTGAAATCAAATATTATCAAGCGTTATGCGGGGGAACAGTATCACGCTATCCCCCCCCCCTCTATTTGAAAAATCGAAATTTAAATCGCATGATCTTGAAGATCTTCAAATGCGTTCATATGCGCCATCAAGAAAAAATTTTGCCCACATTGATAACCGAGTTAAAAAATATAATATGCTCATTAAAAAATATATCATAATTTAGGGGGGGGGGCGGTAAAAAAATTTAACGAATGATGACCAACAAAATAAAAAGTTTTTAATGCGCATTGATGAAGTGACTTTCCTACGGGGATTCAAATGCGCTTATATGTGCCACTTTCAAAATTAACAAAAAAAACAACCAACCCCCTTATCATCACTTGTTACGATCCACTATTCGATGATATCTGCAATTAACTTTAATTGCAATATAAAAATTTTTAATGATCTCTTCGTATAAGATTTCAAATGCGCTCAGATCCGAACAGACCTGCATGGAATTGTATGTTGCAATTTAGGTTATTTGGAGATATCATCGCATTAGAGCGCATTTGAAGTTACGGAAGATAAGTATGATGAATTTGAAAAAATTTAATTA
>NC_046659.1:161404534-161434051 GCF_010883055.1 Belonocnema kinseyi
CACTTTGATCGCTGATAACTTAATTATCAACGTGACGGAAAATTTTTTTCTTTATGGCGCATATAAGCGCATTTGAATCATCATAGAAAACTATCTTCATAAATGCGGATTGCAAACTTTTTATTTGGTTGGCCATCACTTCATAAGATTTTTGTTACCTCTATATCTTCGGGAATTTTAAAGATATTCAAAAAAATGTAATAGCGCATATGAGCGAATTTTAAACCTCATAGGAAACTCCCTTTATCAATGCGGATTGCAAACTTTTTATTTTGTTGGTTATCACTTTGTAAAATGTTATCTCCCTATCTTGGGCAATTTTCAAAATTTTCGCAATAAAAATCATGGCGCATATAAGCGCACTTAAAGACGAAATAATCCATATCTTTAACTTTATATTGCACATCACTGTTGAGTATTTAACATCTGTGTTAAACTACACCCCGCCCCCTCCAAAATATAATATCTTTGTACATTGGGTATTGCAATATTTTTAGGGGGGGATCGCGTGACGCTGACCCTTCCCCTCGCGCTTAACACGTGATATAACTCCTACAGTTTTGTGGTTCTAAAATTTCGATCAGTGGCGCATTTAAGCGCATTTGGGGCGCAATTCAGGATTGTGGAAGTATGTAAAAGCGTTTGTTTGTAACATAATGATTGAGAAATTGTGAGATTGACAGAGAGGTAAAGATATTTTTGACGATTGAGTCAGATTTGTGTGGAAGTTGAGGTTAGGTTGGTTTGAAATTTGTCACAGGGTGGGAGCACTAGCTTGTTCGGGTAGTTAGTGGGAGAATGAAGTAGCGATGGAGAAATGCAAGACAGATAACAGAACTCGGCAAGAGGGACTAATATCGAGGAAAAAACGGATTCAGATCAGGAAGCTTTTAGTACACCAAAAGGGGAGATTAAAATAAGTTTGGCAAGGGAAAAGTACATGAAAACGATAGAAAAGGAGAGATTGAGAGCAAAAAGCGTGAGATCGATTGAGGCTTTTATCAAAACGTTAAAGAGGGGAGAGGGAAAGCACCAGTTGTCTCCCACACTGGGCACGTGTGCCTCACCGTGAACCCATTCCTCTTTGGTGAATAGGCTAACTGGGTACTTTTTGTCGAAGAATTAGCGACGAGTGGACATTTTGTTCCTGAGCATGCTTAGTGTCGGTCTCCTCGCGATGTCGATTAATATCCGCACTACTGTTAACATACTGCTCTCGTTTAAAATATTTAATCTTCAGGCGGCATTCGCAGCCAAGGCCTTGATGGTGAGATGAAGTTTACCTCAAACCTATTAGTGCCCCTAAATCCATCGTGGGTGTGGACTTTAAGGCACCAGTGATGCCTCTCAGAATCAGTCCCCTGATCCTTTTCAGTTGAAAATTTACAGTAGACAGACACTGCTCCTCCAAACCACCGCCGCATAGGTTAGCCTGGGTCGCAGGATCACTAAGTAAATCCACATAAGTGTCTCCAGTTTCGAGCCCCAGCTTTTCCCTATGGCTCTCCTACAGAGCCAAAGATTCGCTACTAGTTTCTTGCATTTGTTCTTCTTAAACCATGCATAGAACAATAGCGTGGTAGCACTGGCTCATTAACAAATAATGCAGTTCATCCACTACCAGGCACCACAGCAAGAGCGATAAAACACCTGCTTGTGGACATCCTGAGATAACAATTCCACATGAAGTAGTATCACCCCTTGTCGAGGTAAGGTTCTTATTGAACAGCATGTGGCAGGTTGATACCACGACAGCAATAGGCACACCGTGTGCGATCATGACCGGCTTAATCACCTCTCCAGAGGTGTAGTTAAAGGGTCCTTCGATGCTTATATAGATTCCAATCGCGAGACTTTTCTGCTTAAGTTGTATTTCAATTTTGTTAACTGCTGTGCTTAGGGCCTCATCAGTCTAGGTAACAGTGCTATAGGCGTGCTTGACTGCAGGGCTTACCTGCGTGTGGATTCATCTGAGACTCTCCACTTCTTGATGTTATCTCTAAAACTACCGGTACGAAGAGTGATGTCAATTACATTCTCCCTGACCGAGTTACGAAACGTCGGGTTAATCCGAAGATTATTAGGAATAGTATTAGGAATAACTAACTCAGTGGTGATTCGGCACTCCAGTACCTCTTTTGTTGAACGCCTCATGGTATCTCGGACTAAACAGGTCTCCTGGATTAGTGACATACATGTATGCCTTGCAGCTATGCCCCTCTGCAAAACTGCAGAAGCGCCTTTGCTGCGATTAGAGTTAATTTTTGTCATGTTTAACCCGGAAGCAGTCAATTAGGTCTGATCTTGATCTTCCTTACACCGACAAGCTCCTCCTGCCCATGACTGGTAACCTTAAAGTTGACCTGTATAAAGTTGTAAAAAAGCCTATTAACCACAGGCGGATCTATCAGTTTACTTGCGAACCACACCGTGGCCTTACTATCTTCTGGAGCAACTGAGATCTACCTACCTATCTACTATGCGTCTTTCCAAGGCCTTGTCACAACCAGAACCTTGTGGATCCAAGCTTTAGCCGCTGGGTCAGCTGTCACAAATACAAAGACCCCTCCTCCAACGACTCCCTGTTCATTGTCTTTAGGGCCACCTTGTGTCTCTTAACAGACATAGCCCCCCCCCCCTTCCCTGTTCTCTGAGGAAGGGTGAGACTAATGACTCAAGGAGGTCATCCAGTGTCCCCCCACAGATCGTTAGAGCACCTTCGTAACATTTAGGTGCCAAAGTACCACGGGCGAGATCACTAGGCCCCCATAACTTAATGGGGTGGTTTAATTGGGCGGAACCCTTAATTATTACGCATTCGCAGGCCACCATACCAACAGAGGGCTGTTCTTAGTTGCTATGCAGGCCGCTGATCATTCCTGTGCCGATTCCAAAAACTGGAGATCGGTCCGGGAGGGAACTCGACCCAGGGATCCAGAAGGCCCGTGTTAGCTAGGCCCTTTGATTCTTCTATCAAACTACAATTATGCATGCCAGAAGAGCCGGCTTATAGGGATCCTTTTTAAATCAGCCAGGAGAGCTCCTTTATAAGGGTTCTCTCATCTATATCCATACGCTTACAGGCCGAGGTCCGTTTGACCCCTATTTCCTAAACGCTTAGGCCTCCCCACCTACTGCAAGGTCTTACAGTCCCAAGTGGAGGTGCAACCTGCTTGATATTCTGACAAATTTAATTTAGATTCAACAACAATGCGAAATATAGCGGCGGCGACCGAGGAGGGACCTGCAGGTTTGTTATGAGTCACCAAACTTCAACGATGTATATTACGTACTAGGTGTCATTTTTATGAATTATCCTTATGGTGATGGCGTCGTTTACCGATCATTAACGCAGGATAACATTTGTTAATGAATATTATAATTATACGGAGAAAATCATGTTTATTTGTATTTGTTTTTTTTTAACTGATAATCGAAATTTATATCAACATTTAATTTGTCTTTTATAAAACGAAAATAATAATAAGATCCTATGATGACTGATAAGCATACAGATAATGCGAAAATTTAAGAAAAAGCCGATTTCAATCCAAGCTCGTGAATGATAATGTGGACGTCGAGGATGATGTAGATCTCGTGTTGTTGCAAAAGGAAACTCCCCCTATACCCTCGCGGTAGTCAACATTTTGGAAATCCGGGTTGCAATGCTCCAAATCTGCAACCAAATAGTTATATGTTAAGGAAATTACCACAAAATCAATACAAATATATGCCTAATCAAGGCAACTCTACTCCAAAAGCAGAAGTAGCCGGGTTCCTATCCAATTTTCTCCAGCAACCTGCAGGAACTAAAGTTCTTAGAGATCCGCAAAAAGAGCTACTAGACAATGAGGATAATTTTTCTAATAGAAGATTGGTCTGTGCTTTTTCTGATTTTTTATCACTTGGGAAGAGAATTCCGTATAATTTTTCTGAATTGAGAAAATGAGTATGAAATTTATTTTAATTCAATGAACGAGCATACAATCCGTCAAAAAGAATGTTTATTCCAGATGCTACATAACATGTGCAAGCTAGTATAAATTACATTTATTTGAAGTAAAAATATTCTTATTGTGCCGGTATCAACATTGTATTTTAGAGATTGTACTTTAGAGAATCATTATGAAAATATAAGAGTTATAATAGTTGCGAATTATGCGAAGAAAATTTGAAATATCCAGAGCGTGGGTACATTACATTATTTATAATTATAAGCATTAATTACATTAACTATAAGCGAGAAACAAATCTTCGTAGTTTTTATTTTTAAACACAAAACGTTGTTCGCTAAAGAACCGAGGTAGGTTAATGCTGATCAACATGAATTAAATGTTAGGGATGATCAACCGTTTATCTGTCGCACATATCCAGTGCCGATGCACAGAGGCCGATTTCCCGAAAAAGTTGGCTAAAAGTCTAAAAAAAATTTTACGTTCCGTTCAAGCTGCCATCCATAATTCTAAAGTAGTGTTTTCTACAAATTTTGGCAAAATAACAGTATTGTACTGGTAATGCATTCAGCATTAAAGCAAGTCAAAGTGACTCTCTTGGACGCATCATCTGTCACGCTACTTAAACCTGGATTTGTACTACCGTCATTTTAAAAGTGATAACAGCTTTTCTAGTGACTGTTTACGTATCGCGTTCAGTAACGGGTGTTTCTGAAGGTATATAGTATATTATATTTTTTTTCACCTGCTAAAGTACCACAATAAGATCATTTTTATTATGTAAAAGAAAGTATTTTCTTTCATTTTGCGATAAAAGCAGTTGCGATAATTTGCGATATTTCATGAATCGTCATTTTAAATCTTGCGGACTGAAGCTGGCCAGTGCGCTAGCTAGCCGCACTCACTGCAGCAAGTGCGATTTTCCGGGAAAGTTGGACAATTATCGGTATATGATTCTAATATACAAATCTGTACACATTTGTTTTTTAAGTTGCTAATTACGAATTGATACTGTTCATTTAAAAATCGAAATAGCAAATACGAAATGGCCGAAGTGTACTACTCAAAACAGCCGGGCATGAAATAAATTCAGTAAACTGATGTTTTTTCAGGTCACTGATTACAAATCTAACTTTTTTTAAAATACAAAATGGCTGATTAAAAAAAGTAGACTTGTGCAACTAAAAATATTAGGATCTAAAACAATTTCATAAACTTCAGATTTTTGGTCTTTAATTCAGAACCAGATATTTTTCAACAATCAAATTCTTAATGAAATTCTTCACATTTTTTTCTGCTGCGAATACGAACCAGGCTGACGTGTCGAGCAGTTGACTGTCTTTTGTTTTTTTACACAACACTCAGAAATGCAGTTTTCCCTTCAGATGTCATTAGTTTTTCAATGGCTGACACCATGGTCAATTTGTATCTACGAAATTGTGATAAACGGTTTAATATCTAAGACTTAGTGATTGGTAATCATTTAAACTCTCGGCACGTCACTTCACTGGCGAAAAAACGCCCACATAATATGTAATTTCACTTCTCGAATAAGTGTTCTAATTTCTCTCCTTGTTGCAAAAACATTATTTTTTAGACAGGAATAATAAACTTACTAGTAATCTGTGTACTCTTTTTCTCGTTTCAGAATTAGACTCAGTTAACGTCCAACATTTTTATGTTTCCGGTATGAATCAGAAAAAAAGTCTGATTCGTCATTAGTGTCCTCAAAAACTGAATCGTACGAAATTTTATTGAAATCAAAATGTTTTAAGTAGGACACGTCCACCATTTTGAGTCCGCTATTTTAAGTTTTGGAAAAAAACATATTCGTGATCAGCGACCTCAAAAACTAAAGCATGCAAGATATTGTTAAGATGGAATTGTTTTGTGTAATAGACGTCCGCCATTTTGAATTTTGGAAAAAATTTCATATTCGTAATCAGCAACCTCAAAAACTAGAGCATACAAAGGTTGACTTGATTGAAAAAATTCTTCAAATGAAATGATAACGTGAAGATCCGTTAAAAATCAGAGCTAGTAAATTTGGAAGATTAGATTACTCTCATAAATGAGAATGTCCAAATATAAAATATAAATGCTCACTTAAGAATGGAACACAATTCTTTAAAATTATTTTTAAAAAAAGATCCCACTCCTTCTTCACTCCATTGGGAATCGCACAACAAAACTTCTAATTTCCGGTCAGGTGAAAAAAGAAAGGGTTCTTAGCACTGATTCTCTAGTTTAAAATCTATCAATGTAAGACTGAGGTTTTTCAGGTAGTGCAAATTTGAGTATAAGGTAAAAAATTATTGCTTTAATTTTCTTATTTTCCGTCATAGAACAGAAAGTCTTTGTTTCGGCAGCCAGCATATATTTAATAAATTAATGCTTTGGTTTCTAAGATTTTATGTATTTCTTTAAATTTAAAACCGAAAGAATTTGGCGAATGAAAGGGCAGAAAACCTCAAATTTAAGACTAATATTTTCGCACATAGTTACCCGGAAAAAAATTTCAATAATATTTTGGGCTTGCTTGATATTCTGAAAAACAAAATTTAGAGTCAACAACAACCTAGAGTTGGTTAGAAAATTTAATTATTTTAATAAAATGTAACTATTTCGTAAACAAATAATTTGTGTTGTTGTTAAAAAATTAGCAACTTAGTGAAGAGTTATATTACTGTTTTGAACATTCATTCTTTGGATTGAGGATTTATCTCTTTGGTTGACAGGTCTATTACTTCATTTTCATACAATCATCCTCTCGATTAAAAAATATTATTTTCAGGTAAACTCTTTTGGCTTATTTTGAGAGTTTCCTCAAAGATTATACTATATATACAACCCTGACGCAGCAACTTTAAAAATAACTAATCACCCAGACTTAGCCTACATAGACCATATTGGACAAGTTTGTCAGTTTTCTTTTTGTCTGTCGAATTGCACATTTTTCACAAACAAGTGGAGGGGAACTTGACATACATAAAGCAAAAACACTAATCGAATTTTCAGTTATGTGGCCATAAAGCTTGAAAACGCTTCATTTGAGATTCCTTGGATATTAACGGAAATGCGACGTTTAATTTTATTCTTGCTCTGCTACTTCATTTATAAAAGTGAATCTGGAAAGCATTTACATAACCTCACATGGGACACAGCTAAGCGTAAGTAATAATTTATGTTTGCCATATTGAAGCTTTTAATTTTAAATAGGTTATCTTGCAGGAAAATAAGTAAATTAAGGTCAACTACTTTAAGTGTTTGATATATTGTTGTATTTTAATTTGGTATCCGTGACTCGCATATACAAGTTTCACAACATTATAGCATTCTTGTCATTTATTTCGAGCTCGAGAGCCTTTGTATTCTTTCAATAAAACGGAAATGTTATATAATTATACTATAGAATTGTACCCGGAATATTCTGTTAAATTGATCGTCCTTATCATCGGCGCTCTTGGAAGTGCCAAGCTTTCACTTGCTAATAGCCTAAAAAGCATCCCTACGTGTCAACAATATGCTAGAACACTTGCGGGAAAAATGCAGAAGGCGGTTGTCCTTGGGTCGCTCCCTGTTCTTAGGGTCCACGAGGCTTTTGCGGGATCGTCGTATTGATTCCTTTACAGACTGTAACCACCTATCTCACGGTTGTGACACGTGGTTATGGCTGAAATTTTACCGCGATTTCGCTGGAAGCGGGTGCAATTTTTCAGATTAGCATATATATATATAGGATTTTTCAATTTTGATATCAAATTTTTCATAAAAATTGAATGGATCAACAAGAAAGTTATCTCTATTTCTGGAAGGCGTCGTGCATTAATTTGGGAAAATGAATTAAATGTATTGTCTAAGAAAAATACTGATGAACTGGTCACTAAAAAGTTCACGATCTTTGTAGGTAATGTTAATGAAAAAATGCTACTGATGACTAATTTATTAGTTATTTCGAATGCCATCCGAGTAGCGTTATCAAAGAAGAATCTAGTTAACAAAAACTAGATATTTTTTATCACTCATTTGAAGAGGATTAAAGAAAGAATTTCTTAGTTTCCATTGTTTGGAAAACAAAACATCTTCTTTTTTAACTGAATTATATTATTTTTGTACGGTCAATCTTCGCTAATTTTTGCTTATAAATTGGCAAACACTGAATTTTTCATAAAAATGCTTGCATTCACTAATTTAAATCTAATAATTTAATTGAATATTCAGTTGACAAAAGCTAATAAATATGATTAATTTTATTTACAGAAAGATGTATCTATAAAAAAACCTGGCGCGGTAGACATAGCATAATTGAGTTAAATCCTTTTATATTTAGATGTCTTTGGCAACCAGATTATGTATATTTTTCAAGAGAGTTTGCTGTAGCAGATGGTAAATATATGACATTTTTCTACATCATCTACCAATTTATTTGAATATTCAAGAACATTATGATTTTTTGTACGAATGCAATTTTTTTACAGGCATGTGCATTTTAGATAATAAAAAGACAACAGATAAGCACTACGACTGCGTAAAAGAGATGAAAGACGTAAAAAGGCGAAAAGAGGATATACCAAAGTCAGATCGAAAACCATAGCGAACATACCCTATCCATTTAATACCAGAAGATTTCTACAGGTATTGACAAGACATAAAGAAAAATTGAAAAATGTATTTTGTTTCAGCTACCTTCAAATTTTGTGACACTTTTCTTACGTTTTGTTCCAACTTCTAAAAATGCTGTTTTTGTGAATTCAGAAGTTATTGATGTTCAATTTCCGAATACCACAATAAAGAAATTTATAATACTGTGCGAAAAATATTAAGAATCGCCTTTTATTACCTATAAATTTTCTAGCAGAAATACAGTTTTATCTTGTACTAAACTTTATGTCATAGATTTTCAGCACTTCAACTAAAGAATTGAACAAATTATTAAAACCATGATTTCGGTGAAGATTACTATTTTCTCAGAAACTAATGGATACATTTTTATGCTGTAAAGTTTATTAGACTTGAATAATATAAATAAATAATAGAATTTGTTAGAGATAATTTTAATAATAGACTTCACCGTATCCGGAGAAATGAATAGAAAAAATTTAGCAAACATTTTAATTTTTCTAAAATAGGAGCCAAATCAATATCAAATCCATTCCTTCTTTCAACAAAAAAAAGTTGAAAATAAGCGAATCATAACTCGGTGCAGATCATTCTTTGGTGTTTTTCCTACAAATAATTAACTGGCATTTTGAGTTTCATCTAAAAGAATATTATTACGCCCTGGTCAACAACTTAACATCTTATATACCACAAATTTAATATTTATTTCATGATAAGATGCATTTTTTTATGAGGGATGAATTTATTTCAATTCTGAAATTTTCCTGAATTGAGCTTTAATACTTTAACTTACCTTAAGTTCAACTTTCTATATGAAGGACTAATTTGTTTATTAGGATTTTCTTCTCTATTTGATATGCTTTGATTAAATTATGCATTTTACTTTTCGAATAAGTAGACTTGAACTTTTAAAATGTATTTTTTGCTTGAAAATGACGCTATTAAAAAGGTGTTTTTACTTTTTAGATATAACTCTCAGCTTTTTCTAAATTGGTTACATAAAATTTAAATCCATATCTACAGAGACGCAGCAGCAGTGCTCTGATGAACAAATGCGCTTATTGTTTAAGAATTGGGTTTTAACAAAAACAAAAAGATCACCTGTAAATATTTTTAAGAGGAATTCAGTGGTCTACTTGGTTTTTTGATCGGATGCATATTGTTCGTGTAAAAATTGCAGAAAGATAACAAAATAGTGCAGAACCCGTAGACAGCTTTTAAACCATTTAACACACCCACGAGATTAGCAGAACGGCGCATTAAGTTTGATGATCATGAATTTATATGTCAAATCTAACACAAGCCCGGTAAACATATTCTTAAAGCCGATGAATTATCTCGAAATCTTATTCAGCAGTTCTTCAAAGTTTAAACAGCTGTCATAAAATGAAAATATCGACCAATAACAGACGGGGAAATCCAAAATCAACCACATTAACGCAGTAAAACAACTTATCATTACAACAAACGAAAACGACTAAAAGAATCTTCTGATAATCCAATTCTGAAGAAACTTCCTTAAGAGAAAGTTCCTATAAAAAGAGTCAAAAAGACGAGTAAAGAAAAAACAAGAGAGTATGCAACAACAGAAAAAGGCAGATCCTCCTAAACAAGAATGAGGAAGACCAGGGAAGTAACAAGAAGTCGAAAATCAGCTGCGAAGAATCTTACTGAAGTGGAAAATAAATTGAACACATCAGACGTTAAACTGCTTTAGACAACCAAAAATTAACAGGAAGAGAAACATTCAGTTGCAAAGCCATTGCATCTATCCTGGTCGGAAGCGCAGGCTAGTCCCAATCTATAAATGTCGGAGTTCCTAAGTCATTAATATCTATTCAAGTTCACAATATTACCAAAAACAATATTAAGATCAGCCACAAGAGAAATATTTATCAGTACAGCAAGCTCAAAAACCTCAGCACGAGAAAAATATTCCTAGCCGCAGCTTCCCTACTGACTCGCAGCTCTACTGATGAAAGTGAACTTTTTACTATAAAAATTTAGAAACAAATTAAATTACACAAAATAGATACTTTTTAAAACCGCCTAATTTCCATCACCCTGTGGCGATGTACGTTACACTTTATCCACAATGAAGTAAAAGGATATGTGACGTGCGCCGAAAAAATGGGGCTTATTCTGAAAAGATGCGACTTTCAGGGGAAAAAAAAAGACTCAAGAAATCTTCCATCTCCACTTACCACGACATTCTCACACACATAGCGGTGTCGTAGATGCGGCTCCCTGGCGAGACGGGGTATTGGTTAGACGTAGAGATATAGGGGTGAGTGGTGGAAGTTTTTTTACGGGATCTCGAGCTCTGGAGGGAAACCCCTATATCTCGGATAACTGACAACCGAATTATTAGCAATATTAACGCTCGGATTTTTTTCGAAGGTTCTATTGAAAACAGCAACTTCGGCCATTAGCAGACGATACAGAAAGTTCTTTTTCTTTCAGACAAAGGTAAATTTTTTACTAGCGCCCTATGAGGAGAATTTTCCAAAATTCTTGAAAATTAATCTAGCTTTTGGCACAACTGACCACCTTAAATAAAACTTGCCACTATCCTGACTGAATACTTTAAATGACACAAACATTAGGGAAAATCTGAATCCGGGATAAAATCTTGCGAATACTACCATGATTTGGAGAAAAACCATCTACTGCAGCAAATGAAAAAATATAATTTTTCATATCGTCGGAATGGAGAAGAAAAGATACACCTCATTATTAAAATAATTTTGTTGATTTTTGAATAACCTTAAAAACAATTATTGCTATATTTGGGGGAAAACCGTTAACTGCAAAGTCTAGGGAGTTGTGATTAGGAAGATTGCCGTAACTTAGCTTGAAATGCAGGCGGAAATCGTAGACAGCTGAATAAGTCACAAAAAAATTCGAGGAAACGTCCTAACGGGCCGTTGCGACTATACTAAATTAACGGACGACAATCTCAAGCCTTCGTGATTTCGGAGAGATCCGCAGGTGCTTGCGGCCTTCTTCAAAATTATCTCGCACGATAATTTATTCGAGCTTAAAAATTTGATTAATTTATTATTATTTGATATTTAATATTATGTAAAACACAGTAATTTGTTTGAGACTTAACATTAAAAATGTATTTTTTAACACCTTATTCTTTTGCTAAAATCGCTTTGATTATAATCAAAGTATCTTTGATATATTTTTATTCTCAAGTATATAATTTTGATTTTCTCTGACCGCTGATTTAGTCGAAATTTATGTAAATATAATAAATAAACATTGAGCAATTCCGTTAGAATTTTGTATTATTTATTATTCATCAAATTTGATAATAGTTATAACATTCATATCCGGATTCGTGATATTAGAAGCCTGGGAGGTGAGTAGCGTTGTTAGGGGTGAATTTTTGATGTAAAAATTAATTTTAAGTATAGCTTTGAGATCAGATTGGATTATACAGGGACAGTGAGATGAGTTGGCAAGGGATTGGGGGAAGTTTCAGGTCGGAAGTTGGGCCCTTAAGGGGGACAAAGATGGTTCTCGTAGTGCTGCGAGAGGTGATACCGACTGAAGAGGGAGACGTGGGGGAGCTGAAGTCAGTCAGCGAGAGTACTGGCAGTGCAAGGAAGCGAAAAGGTGAGGCAAAGAGCAATCAGAGCAAGTGCGAGGGAGGATCTCTTAAAGACTTAGAGCGACAGCCAAGAGATAAGCGTGATCTAGGAGTTGGGGTATGACGTAAGAGGGCTATAAAGCCGACGGAAGAAATGAGGGATCATCTGAAGGTCAGAGATAATAAATTGGTTAAGAACATCTAAGAGCTGAGAGAGAAGGTAGAAGGATCGATAAGGTGAATGTCATATCGGAAATAGAAGCAGGTGACACGGGGGAGGGCAAAAAGAAATATATTTCGGAGAAGGTAGAGGATACAATTCAAAACAAAGTTGGGGAGCGTCGGAATTCAAAGGAGGAGTGAGCGACAAGGGAAAGAATAAGGCTGATGGAGTTGAGAATGGAGAGAAAAAAGAAGGCAGCCAGTAGAAATGATTTTGTGCGTTAAAGAGAAGCTATGAAAAGTTATTCTGGAGAGGAGAAAGGCGAACGAAGTGGCAGTTGTGAAATTGGAGAGCTAAGGAAAAAGTTGTGGAGTAATGAAAAACAAAAATTAAATAAAAGATAAGAAGGCTATATCGACCAAGATTTGATAAGGAAGGAAAGGAATGTGCAAGGAATGTTGAACAACAGGGCTAGGAGTGGTAAAGGTATTTTACTGGAAGGTAGCAGGCCTAAAAAACAGTAAAGAAATTCTGAAGGTATATTTAGGAACTTGATGTCGTGCAACCGGTAGAAAGGTGGGTGAAGAGTATGGTCCGGGACAGAGTGAAGCCGAAATTGCCAAGGGGGAACAGGTCGAGGCTCCAGGAGGCGGTCAGTGTGAAGAAGAAAGAAAGGACCAGTGGGGGAATTATAATGGGGGTGACGAATGAATTTAAAGAAGTTCATGGAGAGAAAGATTAGCAGGGCGTGTAAATTAGATCATTGAGGATAGGAAGGAAAATGTGTAAGTTTATGACTTTGTACAGAAATAATGAGATAGAAAGCATTAAAAAATGGTGGGAGGCTTTCTAGCAGAGAGAAAGAGAGAGAAAGGGGAGGGTATATCGGTATTGGCGGGGTGCTTTAATGCGAGAGTTAATAGGAAAGGGGCCTTTTCCCCGAAAGGGGAGAGGTAAGGTAGGGATGTCGTTGATAGATAATGTAGTCATGAATATACGATGGTAGAAGGAGACGGAGTGATAAGCCTTTAAATGGAGGATAGAATCAGACAAGTCAGTAAGTTTATAGATAAAAGGGGAGAGCGGCGGAAGGCAAGGTATAGAAAAAGTATCCTTGAGAGACTTTGTTATGAGAAAGGAAAATATGAGAAAGATTATATATAGATTTGGGAAACGTAGAGTGGGGACATACAATGTAAACAGGTAACCCTAGTAGTAGCAGAAGTTAGACAGAAAGGTTAGAATAATATTACTTTCGTATACAGATTACATAGTGCGCTAACAAAGAGCAAGGTGGCCTTAAAGAAGACGATGAAGAGGTTCAGTAGATACTTGGAAAATAATAGGCTAGAACTTCGTGTAGAAAAGGCCGAAGTTATGGTCTTCAGGAAAGAGGTTGGAAGAAATGATCAAGGTGAGTGCAAGTGGAAGGGAAATACGGTGCAAGAGGTAAAAGAGTTTTGTGTACCAGAGCTTCCTGTTTTGGAGGAATCGGGGAGTGTATGGTGATGTAAAATAGAGAGAGAAAGGTAGTCGAGCGTGTAAATATGAGAGGAAGCCTTTCTACGAGAGGGAAGGTAAGCTGTTTAGAGATTATTAGTGGGAATAAGAAACCGGGAGAAGGAGTGAAAAGGAAAATTTATTTTAAAACAAATGGATTGCAGATAGAAGACATGAGAAGGGTGCTCAAGGAAGAGAAGAAGGTACATGAGACGGTTAAGATGAACAGCGTGGAGAGGGAGACAGCAGAAGGGGAGGAGAGAGTGTAGGAGTCGAGTTTTAACAGGAACTATGTGCATATTATTCCAATGGAGAGAGCGCAAT
This sequence comes from Belonocnema kinseyi, assembly GCF_010883055.1. Lineage (NCBI taxonomy): Eukaryota > Metazoa > Arthropoda > Insecta > Hymenoptera > Cynipidae > Belonocnema > Belonocnema kinseyi. The sequence continues at coordinate 161,418,696 of NC_046659.1, forward strand.
AGTTGTGTTAGAAAGGAGAGAAAGGAAGTCAGGAGCCTATGACGAGAATAAGATGCGGATGCATGGAGGATTTCAGTAGGTTCTAAGTGGAGCACTGGTTGGAGAAGTACGAGAAAGTGTGAAGGAGTGGAAAAGCTTGGTGGTATTGCTGCATAAAATGGGGGATAAAAGGTCAGTGGCATGGGTAAAGGGGGTTTGGGTAAGCTGGAGAAGAAGAAAAGGGAGAAGGAAGAGGAATGGAAAAGGAAATATTCTAAATAGGAGAAAAAGTAGGTTAAGAAAATCGTAAATATTGTAAACAGCAGATAAGTATTAGGTCTAAAAATTAACGTTTATCTATCTCTCATTCTTATTTATATTATCAGTGAAAAGCGTAAGATTCCCTTCGAAATCACCGAGGTATTGTTCTTGAAACTTATTTTTCTTTAAAACGCGGAAAGTAGAATTATTTACTCACTTAACCTATTATACTTTCTTTTTTTCGCGTCTCGTTTCAAAACACATCGAAAATTCACTTTTACCTTTCTAGATGTAATCATTTTCTCAAAAACATCACCAATAGTAGAGAATCAATGAAAAAACAAAATGAGCTGTTGTGATTTAAGTTTAAATGAAAATTACGACTTTTGTTTCAAATGGAAGAAAAATCCAAAATTTTACGCTATCATTCACAAGATACATTAAAGGCCCAACCTCCTGATCTTAAACTTCCACGATCCCTTGCCAAACTAATCTCACTGTCCCTATATAATCCAGTCCCATTTTAAGACTGCACTAAAAACTAATTTTCACATCAACAATTCACCCCTAACAACCCTACTCACCTCCTAGGCTTCGGATACAACTATTTTTTATTTTCTGCAGCAGACGGTGTTTTATCAAATCACGGTAGTATTCGCAAGATTTTATCCCAGATTCAAATTTCTCCTAATGTTTGTGTTATTTCATGTATTCAGTCAGGATAGTGGCAAGTTTTATTTAAGGTGTTCAGTTGTGCCAAAGGCTTGATTGATTTTCAAGAGTTTTGGAAAATTCTCATCATAGGGCGCTAGTAAAAAATTTACCTATGTCTGGAAGAAAAAGCATTTTCTGTAACGTCTGCTAATGGCCGAAGTTGCTGCTTTCACTAAAACCATTGAAAAATATCCGAGCATTATTATTGCTAATAATTTAGTTGTTAGTTATCCGAGAAATTGGGCTTTCGTTCAATCCTCAAAACACCTTCCACTACTTACCACTACACCATTTCTTCTCATCGATACCCCGTCTTCGGCGCACGTCACATATCCTTTTTCTTTACTGTGGGTTAAGTGTAACGTAAATTATCATAGAGAATGATTGAAATCAGGTGGCTTTCAAAGGGACCTATTTTGTGTAACTTAATTTTTTTCTTAATTGTTACAGTAAAAAGTTCACTTCCAGTACTTAAACGTTATTTCAGGACAATCTTTCTTTTTTTATATTCTTTTTGCTTTGACACAAGTCCCCCTTTAATATTGTACTGGATCTTTAGGTTTTTCGGTCATATGGGGAAATTGTATAGATATTATGGTGGCCCAAAGAATGGCTTTGGAGAAATTTCAACAGGCACGCTAACCAAATCGTTCTTCTATGCAAATGAATTTACCCATGTTTTTTTATTTTCAAAAAATATATATATATTTTTAGCCGTTGCTCTGTGGATTCAAAATTTCCTAGTTTAAAACAGAAAAGTCTAACACCAGCCACAGGTTCGACTGAGTGAGCAGTTATAGATTTATTAACTTATTATTACTCTGCCTTTCTACTCATTGTCAGTGACTGTATTTTGGGACCCAGCAAATACGGTGCACAATGAGAGGTCCGACGGAGGATCAACTTTTTTTGCAGCCGTCCACCTGTAGTCCCTTTAGCCGGTGTTTAACTTAAATGTGTCAATTTTTATCAGCTTTACTTACTCTTTTCTCAATTAAATAAAAAGTTTATTAATTTTTCCCCTAGAAATCTGTTCTCAATAGTTTAGAAAATGTTTCTTCAAAATATCAAGTTACGCAAGTATGTTCAAGGCTTACAATAACCCTTCAAATATAGCCATTTTATGTGATTATATGATATTCAGTGATAAGAGATATAGCATATAAAATTTCAAATACATTGATTCATAACTTCCTCCCTGAGCGAATTACGAAACGTCGGGGTATTTTCCGTATTAAGAGCATCTAAGTCAGTGGTGATTAGACATTCCAATAGGTCATTACCTCTTGAGTTGATGTCCGTGCTACATGACAAAGTGTGGTAGGAGGTAGCATTGCACCCCAGCAGAAGAGGAGGACCCCTTACCTTGCAGCATTCCACCAGTGGACGTACCTCCACGGGTGTATTGGTATTGCTGTTACATGGAAAGTAAGCCGACCTAATGACTAACCTTCCTATTCCTTTAAGATCCGGGACTATCACCATCAGTTCTCTAGAACATTTCTCAAGCAGCGGGACAACGTTGGTTCCATTCACCAGTATGCAAGCTCTTGGATTGGCTGCCTTGGTATGCCTATAACAAAAAAACCGGCCCCCCCTAGACCCTAATGGTTTTTCGAACTTACCAGGGATCCTGGATTAGGAAGGTACATGTTCGCCTCGCTGCAATCCCCTTTTAAAAACTGCAGAAGCGCCTTTGCTGTGATGCAAGTTAATTCAGGTAATGGCTAGACCGGGAGCAGACATTTAGTTCTGATTCCGATCTTTTTTTTTGACCGACAGGCGCCTCCTGCTTCTGGCTGGTAACTTCAAGGTTGACCTGCCCAAAGTGGTAGAAGGGCCTGTTGTTGATGACCGCAAGAGTCTTCATCTACAACACCGGAATTCGCACAACTAGGAGATGTTTGATTTCTTTAGCTGTATCCTCTTCTTGAGGCCTATTTTACCTGACGATCCGCCAGGACGCTGTCTTAAGTGACGAGTTGAATCCTATCAATCGACGGAGGACTGCAGACGAGTCTACCAGTTTATCTGAAAACCACACCGTAGCCTTACACATCCTCTGGAACAACTCAACTCCACCGACCTCAAGAGATGCGCCTTCCCAGGGCCTTGTGTTGATCAAAACCGTGTGTAGCTGCTGGACCTTCTTGTGCCTCTTCACAGGCTTAGCTCCCCCCACTGTGGTGATCTCTGAGCCCCTACCTCACTTTTGACCCTCAGTGCTGGTTATCGACGTTGTGGTCGCCAATGTACCAGGTTTTGCAGCTGCTTTACTAGCCCGCTGCGCTTGCTTCCTCAATCTCCTTTTTAGGGAACCGTTTAAGCGTTTCTTCTTTTGGATGACTGATTGGCCACTCTCTTTTCCATAGCCTCATTCAGAGAGACCGTCACACCCTCAGCCTCCGGGAAGAGCTGGGGGCACAGCAGCCGCCTGAGTAAGGCTTGCCAGAGAGACATATTAAACTTAGAGGGTTATGCTAGACCCTTTAGGACCGAACCCCTGTGCCCCCTCCGCCTACTCCCTTTTTCCTTCTTCTTTTAGAGTGTTTGCTCCTATTTTAGAAAAATTAAAATGTTCGCCAAATTTGTTCTATTGATTCCTGCGTAAAAGGTGAGGTATGTTATTATAATTATTTTCAACTGTATTTCTTCTAGAAAATGTATAGGTAATAAAACGCGATTCTTAATATTTTTCGCACAATTTTACAAGTTTCTTTATTGTTGTTTTCGGAAATTGAACATCAATAACTTCTGAATTCACAAAAACAGCATTTTCAGAAGTTCGAACAAAAACGTAAGAAAAGTGTCACAAAATTTGAAGGTAGCTGAAACAAAATACATTTTTCAATTTTTCTTTATGTCTTGTCAATACCTGTAGAAATCTTCTGGTATTAAATGGATAGGGTATGTTCGCTATGGTTTTCGATCTGACTTTGGTATATCCTCTTTTCGCCTTTTTACGTCTTTCATCTCTTTTACGCAGTCGTAGTGTTTATCTGTTTTCTTTTTATTATCTAAAATGCACATGCCTGTAAAATAATAATCGCATTTAGTTTATTGCGCGTACGTCATAATTTATGCATGCATGATTATAGTGTTATATATTATTTAGCATTCGATAGTTTTTCAAATACAAAAAGAAATCATTTTTTTTTGTACAAAAAATCATAGTGTTCTTTAATATTTAAATAAATTGGTAGATGATGTAGAAAAATGTCATATATTTACCATCTGCTACAGCAAACTCTCTCGAGAAGTATACATAATTTGGTTGCCAGAGACAGGAAAACATAAAAGGATTGTCCGGAATTAACAAATTTCTATCAGCCCAGACTCTTTTATAGATACATCTATCTGTAAATAAAATTACTCATATTTATTAGAATTTGTCAATTGGATATTTAATTAAATTATTAAATTTCAATTAGTTAAAACAAGCTTTTTCATGGAAAACTCAGTGTTTTCTTATTTATAAGCAAAGATTAACAAAAATTAGCCGTACAAAAATAATATAATTGAGTTAAAAAGGAAGCATGTTTTGTTTTCGGAAAAATGGAAACTGAGAAATTCTTTCTTTAATCCCCTTAAAATGAGTGATAAAAAATATAACTAGTTTTTGTTAACCAGATTCTTCTTTTAATAACGAAACTCGGATAGAGTAGCATTTGAAATAACTAACGATTTAGTAATCGGTAGCATTTTTTTCAGGAACATTACCTACAAAGATCGTGAACTTTTTATTGATCCGTCCACCAACATTTTTGTAAACCATATATTTAACTTATTTGCCCAAATAAATGCACGATGACTTCCAGAAATACAGATAACTTGCTTGGTGTTCCATTTAATTTTTATGAGGAATTTGATATTAAAATTGGAAAATGTGTAATTGTAGGTAAAAAATTTAAATCAGTGTTATAAACAGATTTTACATAAAAATATTTATATTTTTTTCACTGTCAGATATTGATTGCCCTTGCAAATAATAAAAGTAACGATATGAATTTTGGTCATAGCACTCATGTTTAATACATCACTATTTACGTAATTCTCGTTCATGTTGTTTTTCGCTTTTCGTGAAATCAACCGACAAACAGCTTTCTTGCCGGAACCGGCGAGGTTGCCAGTTGCAGCCGCCGGCATTGTGAACTCCACACTTCAATATGTCAAAATATTTTTAAAATATTCCGTTGAGATCAATAAAAATCTGATATATTATGAGGAAAATATTTTTAATTTTATAGAATAATTGAATGACATTTCCGCTTTAATGATAGAATACAAAGGCCGTGGAGTTCGAAATAAATGACAAGAATTCCATGATATTGTGAAACTTGTATATTCAAGTCACGGATACCAAATTAAAATACCACAGTAAGTCAAACACTCAAGCTAGTTGACCTTAATTTACTTATCTTCCACGAAGACAGCCCATTTACAATATTGAAAGGTTCAATATGGAAGAACAGCAATTACTTATACTATGATTCACTATTCAATTTTAAGTAAAATTTGAAATATAAAGTATTTAAAATCTCTTTTGTGATTGTTTTTAATTTAATCTAAGAATGCATTTTTTCTCAAAGAAACCGATTAATTATGTTATTATGCATCTTAAAATGTTTGCGCAACAACAGAAAAAATATTTCATAATGAAACCAACTAATTATTTTAATTCTACTTTTGCAATTTTCGCGGAGCAGCATTGTAGTGTAATGTTTACATAGAACAAATTTTGTGAACTACGTCGAACTTTCCTTGACTCACCCTTAGCTGTGTCCCATGTAAGGTTATGTAAATGCTTTCCACATTCACTTTTATAAATGAAGTAGCAGAGCAAGAATAAAATTAAAGGTCGCATTTCCGTTAATATCCAAAGCTTCTTAAATGAAGTGTTTTCAAGCTTTATGGCCACATAACTGAAAATTCGATTAGTGTTTTTGCTTTATGTATGTCAAGTTCCCCTCCACTTGTTTGTGAAAAATAGGCAATTAAGCACACACGAAAAACTGATAAACTTTTTCATTGTGTTCTATTTAGGCTAATTCCGGGTGTTTAGTTAATTTTAAAGTTGCTGCATCAGAGTTGTACATATAGTATAATCGTCGAGGAAACTTTTCAAACGAGACAAAAGAGTTTAAGGCTATGTGACGAGAGGGTCACGTGACCAAACCTGGTCTTCAATTTTTCTTTCCCAACTTACGTCTAAACGAAATGAGGTATCGCTTTGAAAGTTTGCGAAATGATAGAGAAGGTAATAAAGTCCATGTCTCTGCCTTGTTCCGGTGGAAATTTTGAGAAAAAATTTTTTTTTTAGAAAATTCCAGTGAAAGTTTTCTTTCCCAACTTACCTCCACGCGGAATAAAATATCGTGTTAAAAATTTGGCATGATAAGTAAAAGGCATGCAAGAATATGTATGTGGTCCTAAATAATTAAAATAGTGAAAAAAGTTTTTTTTTAATTACTCTTTTGGAGAAATACCGACCGTGCTGTCGTCAAACCCTGCAAGCAATTTGCAATGTTGTCAATGGGCTAGTTATGAGGTTTATATTTCTCAAAGTGGAGCAAAACAACAAAAATCGCTCACGAACATTACGCACAAATAATTCAAAAACTAATGTTTGCACTTGAAATGCAAATAAACATATTTGGTCTGACATGCGTATCAGTCTGGTATCAGTTGTATCAAAGCAACACTTGCACAGCGAGAAGACAACTTCGAACTTCTAGGGGTCTGTGGGTAAAACAGATTGCATGATTACCGTCAGAGAAAGTTAAATATCAAACTTCTGCTGTAAACCCTAAATGTGTCCGTCGACAATCATTATTTACATAAATAAACTTTTTTCTGTCTTCAACTCTTTGCAAGGCCACGAACGATCCTTAAATATTTATTAACATTTCCCGAAAAAAAATTCCGCGTTATTCAAACTTTTATTTTTCAATATGCATGAAAAAATATTAATCTTAGTGCTAACTTGATCAGCTGTTATACTCATCACATGGCCTTAACCCAGAAGAATATTTTTTCAGTGAGACCGTGTTTTTATGAAAATGAAGTAATAAACCGTTTAACCAAAGAGATGAATATTCAAACCAAAGAATATCTGTTTGAAAAAGTAGTGTAAAAAGTAGTGTAAAAGTAGTAGTTGCTGAATTTTTAAACAAAAAAAAATATTTTTTTACGAAATAATTACATTTTGTTAAAATGATTAAATGTTTTAACAAACTCTAGATATACAAGACATTAGTTTTCAACAATGTTATCCATTTATGAAGCCAAAAGCATGAATAATCTACAAAGTATTTGAATCCTTAAACCAAAAGTATGTTCTTTTTTAAAATATTTACATTAGGGATCATTCACAAAACCAAACAATTATTTTTGATTTTAGAAGAATTATTTGTTGACAATGGAATAAATAGATAAACTTTGACAGAAGGAGGAGAAATTTTGGAAAAAAATGAATTAAAAATCGTTCCAGGTTTAACCAATAAAAAATTAAAATTTAAAAAAATTTTAATTTTTTAATTATTTTAAAAGATTATTTTCTTTAAAAAAAAGATAATCAGTTTGCTGAAATCTTCTTGTCGCAAACATTCCCTTCCCTAATCCACGTCCTTTCTCCTCCCCTCACTTCCCTTCCTTGCAAGAAAGTACAACGGGCGGACGGACGGACGAACGCACACCCGACCAAGACTATAAACGTTTCTACCCGGGACTTTAAAACAGCGGAAAGAAGTATTTTATCAAATGTATCATCAGGAAAAGCATCACACTTAATCTTTTTTCACAACGGTTATTTCACTACACCCCCCCCCCCTCCCTATTTAAATTACTGTCGCCAAACGTAGTTTTTAGTGTGACCCCCTCTTCTCCTCAATCGTCCAAATTTTCTATCTCTGGTTTTTAAAGAATTTTTAGGTTCGTTAACCAGATATTTCCAACCGAAATTATAAAATTTAGAACATTTCTTTAAATCATCCAAATGACATTTGTAATTTCGATGAAAAATTGTAAATCTTGTAGATTGACTAATAAAATTAAAGTTGTCTTAAAACTAAGGTTTTAATGAGTGGAATCAAAGCCTACGGCTTAATGTCTCTATTCAGTAAATTAAAAAAAGAAAATATGTGTGTTTTATTAAAATTATTTTGAAAAACATAGCTACTCATCGAGCGCGAAGCGTTTTACGTTTTGCTTTGTGGTAGACTCTAAATTTTGTTTTTCAAAATATCAAGCAAGTCCCAAATATGATTTTAATTTTTTTTCTGTGTAATAATGTGCGTAAATATTTTTCTTCAATTTAAGGTTTTCCCCACTTTGATTCGCCGGTCTTTTTTTTTTAAACGTGAAGAAATACATGACATCTTAGAAACCAAAAGATTAACTTAAAAACTATAGGTTGGCTATCGAACTAAAGAATTTCTGTTCTATAACAGAAAAGAAGAAAATAAAAGCAACAATTTCTCATCTTACACTAAAATTTGCACTAGCTGGCAAACCTCAGTCTAAAAGTTATTGCTTGTAAGCCAGAGAATCAGTGATATGAACCCTTTTTCGGTATTAAAACAATTGCTAAGTTACTGAAAGAATTGTGTTCCATTCTTAGGTGAGCATTCGGATTTGATATTTTGACATTCTCATTATTGAGTGTAATCTAACCTTCCAAATTTACTATCTCTGATTTTTAACGGATCTTTACGTTTCGACACTCACAAAGTCCAAAAATAATAAAGCTTTGTCGGTGTCTATAGGCATGTTTAACTGTCTGTATGCACGTCCGTCTTTATGTTTATCTGTTTGTATGACTGTATGTTTGTATGTATGATACGTGAATCTTATTGGTACGCTATCATTTGAAGGATTTCCCAATCGCGTAAACCTTCGATATATTTCAGTCCATCAGCACTGGATATGTGCGACAGATGAACGGTTGATCGTCTCTAATATTCAATTCGAGTTGTTAAACAATAATCAACCCCCGTTTTTTAGCGAAAAACATTTTGTGTTTTAAAACTAAATTTACGACGATTTATTTCACGCTTATACCTAATTTGTCGATTGTCGCGATACCGCAACACTAAATTTTTATTTTCCCTAAACAGAATAAGCTTTTTCTATAAGCTCTTTTTCATTCTTATTTAGCCTCCCCATATTTTGCGAGCAATTTTTTATTATGTTTTAAAGTTGAACAATAAATTTTCAGTGGCTGTTTCAAAACGGTTTTCAAAACAGTTTTCAAAACGCACGCTATTTAAAACGCCAAATTCTTGAATGATTCACTTAAAATTGTTCAAATTTTCCTCGCCAAACTAATTTTCTCCTAAATGAGCAATTTCGTATCCTAGAAGTTAGTTTTTATTTCTTATTTAATTTTAATTACGATCATCAACTGAGCCTGTTGCATATTTTAGGTTCCTGTCTCTTTGAAATTGTAAACGTACACGTCTAATTTTCCCGAATTGGATAATTTTTTCAATCATACTTTCTTGTCCTCAATTCAAGAACACTTTAGCGCGGAAACAACTTTTTTTTATCTTTATAGGTTGATTTCCATTTTACGGAATTTATTTTCATTCTCCTAAAAAATTTCGTTTTTGTTTGTTATGTAATTATGTATACTTTAACCCTTCAAATGTTGTTCCAGAAATAAAATAAAATATTAAAGAAACGCCGTTTACTTGACTTACTTCTGTTTGTAATTTATTATACTATTATACTATAATTTATCATATCATATAATATGAATTCTTATATTTTATAAAAATGTTAAAATAATTACTATATTTTAGCAAAATTTTATAAAAGTCTTAGTATTTAAAAATTGGCATCATAATAAGGGTTATTGGCAAAATACGTGATATGTTCAGAGAAGGGAGTCTGCCAAAGTATCATTTCCCATGTTAAGAGCAATGGCAAAAGTATGACTATGATTCCCAGGTTTTCAAACCAGATTTTTCTCCTTTTAATTTATTTTCGTTTATTTATTATATTCCGCTAATGATGCTTAAATATTTAATACTTTTTTATGTTTACGTTTTATTATATTGTTTGAAATTTTTTTGAAATTTTTTTCGTGAACTTCATCCCTTTTTTATTCTATGTATTGATAAATTAATATGCTGCATTTTTTTAACAACTTTTATTTGATCGTTAGTGATTCATTAAAGAAAGTGTTACACATTATTAATTTTATCGAAGAATTAAAATTATAATTAACAAAAAAATCAGAACTGAATATTTAAATTTGCTATAAAAATGCAAACTTCTTCACCATAATTAATTATTCATCAACTAACAAACTACTCTACGTCACTTAGAAATGATCCTAATAACATCATTATTGATTCTTGTAAATTATCTTATAACAACTTATAATCTATTAATATTAAATGCAGATAAAATTAATCGTGTCAAGAGTTAAATGAAAATATATAATTGAGATGAACTCTTATGAATAAGATTTTTAAAACCTTGTTTTACGTCTATTATATATTTTCTATTGCAATATTTATCATTTGTGCAAATTTAGCTACATTATTTACTTTATTTAACTTTAATGTGACTTTTGATATTTACAATATTTTTCATTAAATACACTGTTATTTACCGCAAAAACTGATGTTGCTGTCAGCAAATTTGTAAGATCAATAATACAAACTTAAACCAATTCTCGGACAATTATCACCTGATTATGTTGTTTTACAGGAAAATAATTTTATAAAAAAATTGTAGTCATAAAATTTTTTTCATACCATTTTTTTACATAGTATTCGTTTCTTCAGAAATTCAGCTACTTGGTTGAAAGTTAAACTATTTTGTCAAGATTGCATTCTTTAGATTGCAGATTCATCTCTTTGTTTTGAAGGCTTACTACTTCCTTTTTATAAAACGATCCTCTCGATCAAAAAATAATCTTTTGGTTTAAACTTTTTTGTCTCTTTGGTAAGTTTTCTCAAAGATTGTACTATATGTACAACCCTGACGCAGCAACTTTAAAATTAGCAAACTCCCGGGTTCAGCCTAGATAGAAAATAGTTAAATACTGTATTAGTTTGTTTCTTGTGTCGCAATCCACATTCCTCATAAAAAAGTGGAGGGGAACTTTACATTCACAAAGAATGATCACTTAAGGAATATTTAGGTATTCTATCCTACAGCTTGAAATAACGTCATTTAAGAGTCTTTGGATATCAACAGGAATGCGACGATTAATTTTATTCTTGCTCTGTTACTTAATTTATAGAAGTGAATGTGGAAAGCATTTGCATAACCTTACATGGAAGACAGCTAAGGGTGAGTCAAGGGAAATTAGACGCAGTTCACAAAATTTCTTCTATGCAAATATTACACTGCAATTTATTAATTTAAAAAGTATAACGTTCCTTAAGATGATAAGAGTAAGTACTGTCCCACATTTTTCATCTAGATTTTATCAATGATTGCACTTTCTTGCTGCTCTACGAACAGTATAACATGAAAATTAAATTTATCAGTAGGTTTCAGTTTGAGATATGTTTTCTGATGTTCCGCAAAAATTTGAAGATGCATATTCACATAATCAATTGGTTTGTTTTAGAAAAAGTATATTTTTAGATTTAATTAGAAACAAGAACAAAAGAGTTTTTAAATACTTTATTTATTATATTTTACTTCAACTCGAATTTTAAATTCTAGTATTAATAATTTCGGTTTTTCATATTGAAGCTGTTCATTGTAAATAGGTTATCTTGACGGAAGAGACATAAATTAAGGTCAACTAGTTTAAGTGTTTAATTAATTTTTGTGTTTCGATTTTGTATCCGTGACTTGCATATATAAGTTTCACAATTTCATAGCTTTCTTGCCATTTACTTAGGGCTCCATGGCCTTCTTATTGTTTTAATAAAGCAGAAATTGTATAAAATTATGCTATACAATTTTCAATAGTATCTTTTAAATACTACAGATTTTTGCGAGGTTAACGAAATATTTTTTAACATTTTTTAAATGAAAGAGAATTATGTGCATAGTCGTGTGAATACCTCAAAATTTAATTTTCAAGGTCAAAATTGATAACAATCATTATTTTTTTAAAATCTGTTAGCATGTGGTGAGCCTACATCAAGTACTTTTGTCCAGCGTTTGCATTTTTAATATTTGAAATTATATTTGCAGATAATTTAATTTCCGTGTTCGTAATTAACAAATCAAAGTACATCAGTACACAATGTTGTGCACACAACTTTTTTTTCGAAAACCTGATTATTTTTAGTTTTGACCTAAAAATTGTTTTTTTCTTTTTGCAATTTTCACGGGCATATTTGTAATCAAGTGAATAAAGGATACATCACTTCACGCTTTCGCAAACTTCACACCTGTCTTGAAAACCTAGCAACAAGCAACCTAGGTTCCCCAGAATCTAAAAGTATTTTTTATTTTCCTTAAACCCTTCACAATTCCTAAAACGGCTCGACATTTTATTTCGAATTTTTCAGGAATCTGAATTATATAAAAATTTTTATGAAATATTCTCAATATTATCTTTTAAAGTCATTTGAATTTTTCATAAAAATTAACAAAAATTCTTTAAGATAGAAGAGGTTGCTTTCAAATTTTTGAAATTCATTTTTCAATATTTGTAAATCCCTAATTTTAACCTCGGTATTCGTAATTTTTGTGTTATTCATCCGATTTACTGCAACCTTTCCTAAAATTAATATGTATACAAAATTTATTGTTTATAAAAACAATTTGAATATTTACAAACAATTTATATATACAAATTTAAAGAACTGTCTTTAAAATGTAAAATAAAATCGTGTATAGCATCAAAATAATAAAATGTATGGTTTATAAAGAAATATTGGTGAGCAACATTCATTAAATTTGACAAATCAAAGGAAATGGATTAAAACGCTCTAGAATTTTTATTTCCAGCAAAAAAATAATAAATTCCTCATTCTGGTTTTGAAAACAAAACACGCTTCTTTCTTGTTAACTGCATTATGTTGTTTTTGTACCTCTTAATATTTTTGTATTTTTGCTCATAAATGCACAAACACTGAATCACGATTTCTTGAATGCTTTCCATCAAAACGCTTTTTCTACTAATTTAAATTTAATTAATTAATTTAATGCCTAATTAAAAAATTATAATAAATATGATTATTTTTATTTTCAGATAGATGTATCTATAAAAAAACCTGGGCCGAAAGAAATCTACTACTTTGGGGAAATCCTTTTACGTTTCGCTGTCTTTGGCAACCAGATTATGTTTACTTCTCAAGAAAGTTCGCTGTCGCAGATGGTAAATATATAATACTTTTTCAAATCATCTACTAATTTCTTTAAGTATTCAACTAAATTATGATCTTCATACAAAAACGATAACTTTTTTTAATTTAATAAGCTAACGTATTAGAAATAATATATAATACTGTAATCATGTATGCATACATTTTGACATACAGGGTTCGATTGAAAATTAATGAGCCTTATTTTTTTTAAGCAGTTTTATTAAACCTTTTGGCTTATACAACTAATATTCTTCAAAATAGGACCCTTGAGCGTCAATATACCGCTGGTAGCGGTCCTTCTAATGCAGGAAACATTTTGTAAACTCATCCGCCGGAATCGCGTTCAATTCGGCTATCACAGTTTTGTGGATCGCCTCGATGGAGTCGAAACGCCACCCTTCAGCTTTCTTTTCAGGCGCGGGAACAAGAAGAAGTCCGGAGGGGACAGGTCTGGGCTGTAGGGAGGGTGGGGAAGCACCGGAACCCCCATCTTTGCCAATGCAGAGGTGCAGAGGAAGGCGGCGTGCGCTGGCGCATTGTCGTGATGAAGGGTCCAATTTTTGACGAGGTCGGGCCGAACCCGGGCGACGCGGTTTTTCAGGCGAAGGAGCACTTCTTTGTAAAATTCCGCGTTTACAGTGCTTCCTGGAGGTACAAACTCCTTGTGGACGATGCCTCGAGAGTCCAAAAAGATGATCAGCATGGTTTTGACTCGAACGATCGCTGCATTTTCGCCACTGCAAAATCCTAACACACTTTTAAAACAGCTTTCACGCGCGGAGCGATGTTGACTGCACCGCTGTTGCCAGCGAACTGAGACCGGTTTCTAGTGGAAGGGGAAGGTCCACCAATCATTTTCCCCCACCAGCCGATTCGGTTGATCGCTTGGCAGACGCTCCGCGCGGGAAGGCTCATTACTTTTCAATCAAACCCTGTACGTGCGATCAACTAATTGCAGTTATTTTCTACAGGCTGGTGCATAATGGATAATAAAAAAAAGCAAGCTAAACACTACGACTGTGTAAAAAAGGGAAAAGACGTAAAAAGGCGTGTAGAAGACATACCAAAGTCCGAGCGAAAGACAAAGCCAAAATAAGCTATCTCTTAATACCAGTAGATTTCTTCTGGCATTGACAGAACATAAAAAAGTATAACAAAATGTTTTTTTTTTCGGCCACTTTCTCATTTTGTGACAATCAATTTATATTAAGTTTGTTTCAACTTCTAAAATTGCTGGTTTTTTAAATTTAGAATTTATTGATGGTTAATATCACATAACAACAATAAAGAAATTTATAATACTATCTGTCAAGTATTATGAAACGTATTTTATTACCTATGCATTTTCTAAAATAAATTCTTATCGTATACTAAACTTTATGGCATAGATTTGCAAAACTTCAAAAAATTTAGCAAATATTTTGAATTTTCTATCATGATTTGAAGTATGAATACAACATAAAATTATTGACAGCACGAACTTGTTTGGAACATGCAGGAAAAAATACTGTAATGCAATTTTTTCGAAAGAAAGAATTATTGAAAGCAAATTATTCTTTTTTTTCAAAATTGCTGTCAAAATTACTTGCAATTGAAAAAATGAAAAGCAGGTAATTTTGACAGCAAATTGAGCGAGTTGAATCAAATATAAAATTATTAACTACGCCAATTTTTTGTATTGTCAGGAAGATATTTTTGAATATGAAACTCTTTTTTATTCCATGAGCAATAATTTTGTAACTATATTCAATGCTGTAAGGAGAGCTGAAGTTTTCATAAACATAATCATCTTCATTTATGTTTACAATATTTTCGTCATCAGTAAGCTTTGTCAAAATTTTCTCCAAGAGAAATTCGTCCATAGTTTCACGCAATTCTTTTACCTTGAGATCATTTACTCCCCTAGCATTCCAAACACCCAGTGTCCATTCGTCGCCTGAAACATGACCTTTAGATTTTCCGTGTGCATGCCTTTTGTCATTTAAAGTTCCAGTCCTTTCCGAGGCTATTCTATTTCAAATTTGCCACGGAACTGTTAAGTAAAATACAAGATAATGTAGGGGTCGACTTACGACTGCGTCATATCCGAGAGTCGTTAAAAATCGTCCTGTTTAA
>NC_046659.1:161434151-161468433 GCF_010883055.1 Belonocnema kinseyi
CAGCCTTGGAGGAGATTATGTTGAGAAATAAAAAAAAAAAATTCTTAAAAACGTTGTTTTTCTTGGTCAGGCCGGAAACTTATCAATCCACCCTCGTACCTTGATGACTAGCTCAGGGATTATTATTATCAGGGATTGAAGATTACCTATCTTGAACACTGACGCAGAAACTTTCAAAATATTCAAAGTAATGAATTTAGTCTACGTAAAACATACTGACAAACAGAAACAGTTTGTTTATTGTGTCGCATTCCACATTTTTCGTAAAAAAATGGAGGGGAACTTAATATGCGTAGATCAAGATCACAATAGGAATGTTTAGTTATTTGGCCGTATACGACTTGAAGATTCTCAATTTGAAAAACTTTGAACGTTTACGGAAAAGCGAATTTCAATTATATTCTTGCTCTGCTAATTAACATATAGGAGTGAATGTGAAAAAAAACATTGTAAAACAAATCTTACTGAATAGCAAGCTTAGAGTGAGTACATCACAATTTAATTCCCTACAAAAATCTTTTTTTAAATATTATTCTGTAATTTTATTTTTTTAATCATCCCGCTCGCGGACATATTCTCCTGACGTGCTGCGCGCGAGGCTCGCGAGTTTGAGCGCGCGACAATTAATTCTTGCGCTACGCGCTCGATCTTTGTGCACAAAGATTTAAAAATTAAAGGTAAAAGCATCGACAACAGTAATTTGGTGTTTATGTATTCTCTTTTGTTAAAGCTCCTTCGGCTTTAACGAACATTATTATAATTGATAACTTGCATTCGTATTAAAACAGACGTAGTTTCATTGCATCGTTTCAAAAAAAAGCGCATTCTTTAAAAAAAAACTTGTTATTAAATATTTTAATGCTACTTATGCCGTTTTTCCATAAAATGAATGTGCTCATTTCTAAAGTATTTTTATGATGTAAACTTTTAACATACGGCAGGGGGCAAATTTTCCACAAATCTAATACCTTCTCTGATGAGAATGTAAAAAAAACAAATAATAACTATTGTTTGCTCTACTTTCGGTGAAAAAATGTTATCTTTAAATGTTATTTATTTGTCGAAATTTGAATTTTCAATTTTTCGAAAAAATTCTAAAAGTTATTATGATAATCTTGTAGGGCTATCGAAAATTAACATTTTTCTTTTCAAGTACTATGAACAAGTGTACAGAAAATTCTTGAATCACGAAAAAATGTGGTTTAAAAAATTTTCAAAATTAGCTTACTTTTAGAATTTTTATCCAAAGTGACTGACTAACGAACTTGGCATTTAGCTTAGGAGACTAAGAGAGTCTAACCAAAGGTCAATTTAATAGATTGATTTTTTCAAAAGTTATCGTACTCACAGACAGACAGAAATAAATACAGACAGACATACTTAAATTGTTGTCATACCATGAATAAACGTTCGGAGAATTTTTCAATTTGGAAAAAAGTGGTTTCAAAAATATTCAAAATGTGCCCACTTTTTGACACTTTTTGAATTTTTATTCAAAATGGCTGTAAATCCCTGTTTTTCGGATTACGGAGGTCTCAAACCGTGGACATTTGACAAAAATTTGGGAATTAAATTTTACACAAATCTAATTAATACATTATCTGATGATATTGTATAAATAAATAAAGCAATAAAACAATAGATGGTAAGACAATAAAAAACAAGAGAATTTGACTATTAAATTTATTTTAAATAAGAACATTGCTGATAAATATGTTGCATAATATATTTTTTCGTTTGGGTTTTATTATGGAATATGTTTTCTGCTGTTCCAAAAACATTTAAAAATGCATAATCAGTATGTTCCTTTTGAAAAAATTTCATTATTTAAACTTATCAAAATATAATGCAAAACAGATTTTAAATGCTTCCTTTTTCAAATTTTAGTTGAAATTAAATTGTGAATCACAAAATAAATAGTTTAAATTTTTAATTTTGAAGCAGTGACTTGTAAATAGGTTATATTGTCGGAAAAGAAATAAGATAAGGTGAACTAGTGAAAGTTTTTGAATTATTTTTATTTTTCCATTTCGTGTCAATGACTTGTATACAAGTTGTAGAACATCATAATATTCTTGTCATTTATTTGCAGCTCCACGGCCTTCTTTATCATTACACAAAGTAAAAGAAGTTATAAAATTATAATTTAGAATTTATAATAATTGCCTTAAAATCTTAATCAAGTCGCCATTTTGGAAATCTGGGTCAATTTTTGTTCAAAAAATTTTTTTACACCAATTTATTTTTTATACTTTATTTTTTATTTTTATACCTTCATTATTATTATTATTTATTTTTATACCTTATTTTATTTCTCTTTCGGTAATATAACATTTTACAAGTCACTGTTTCAAAATCGAAAAATAAAAATATTTGCTCTGTGACTCAAAATTAAATTTCATCTAGACTTTGAAAAAGAAAGTATTTAAAAAACTGTTTTGCATTTTCTTGTACTTAAATCTAAATAAACTTTTTTCAAAAACAACATATTCATTATGTGAATGTGCGTTTTTAAATGTTTTTAGAACCAGATTTTTTTTTGAGAGTTTTAAAATGTTTTTTAAATGTTTTGATATATATTTACATACAAACTTTTTCAAAAATAATCTTTCAGAATAAAACATGATTTTAAGATTTCACAGAAATTTGGTTTCAAAAGTTCTGAGAAATTGATCTTAACTGCCTCTTTAATTAGAAAAACAAGGCAATGAGAATTCGTACGTTAAGGTACCAATTAATATTATAATCTTTTTAAATTTTTTATCTTGTTTTTTACGATTGAAGGAAAATCTACTCTCTCTGTCTGAAAATTATTTATAACAAATGTTTAGATCCTTTTCGGATTCACAACTTTTTTCTATTAAATTTTTTTTATACCTGGTATCTTTTTACAAATAATTTAATATTTTTTATTTTTAAGGTTACTTTCAAACTCCAACACAAAATACGCATCCTATTAAATAAATATTTATAAAAGATGTGTACATGTTTTTTATTTGAATAAATGTTGTCTCATCCTATTAAGTAGTTTCTGTCGTTTATACACAAATTTCATAGTGGAGAACCAGGTAAATAAAAACTTCATGATCTTTCAAGGTAATATTAATGAAAAAATGTTAGTTATTACTAATTTTTCATTAATTTAAAATGTTACCTTTCTCAGGTATCATTGCCAAAAGAAGTAAGTAGTTAATAAAAACAAGCTGATTTTTGTTACTCACTTTGAGTTGATTTATGATAAAAATTCCTTATTTTTTATTCTTAAATCTTTTCAAAAATGACTTATTTTTAATGGTACTTTTGCCCAAACATTTATTTTGCCTTTTTTTATTTCCACCAAAACACCTAATTTGCTTATTCTGATTTTAAAATAACACACTTATTTTTTTAAACTCTATTATGTTATTTTTGTACGGTCAAATTTTCTTAATGTTGCTTTGGAAGTCGACAAAAATTTACAGGCATCTTCTTCGATGCATATAAACAAAGCTCTTTACAAAAATAAAATATATTTTGTTTTAGGATTCCGTTAGAACTTAAATTAAACTTTTAACAGGAGATGCAAACCCCTTTCTTAAGTTTTTAGATATAAAATCATGTTTTTGGGTCAAAAATTTCAACACTTTGTAGATCATTAATCTTTTCGGCCTTGAAGTTCAATAATTTTGTTGAAAACTAATATTTGTTATATCTGCTACTTATTAGAAAATTTGATTAATTTCTTCAAAATGCAACTATTTAGTTTAAAAGTCGTCATTTTGGTTGAAAATTAGGCTACTTGTTTAAAAGCTAAAAAGTTGTTCAGTTGTACAATTTCCTCAAAGATTTCATATCTAGAACACTGACGCAGCAACTTTAAAAATGATCAAACTGACGAATTCAGTCTAGATCAAACATACTGACAAACAGCACCAGTTTGTTTATTGTGTCGCATTTCACATTTTCGATGAAAAAGTGGAGGGGAACTTAATATGCGTAGATCAAGATCACAATAGGAATGTTTAGTTATGCGGTGATACAGCTTGAAGACACTTCATTTGAAGGACTTTAAAACATTACGAAAATGCGAATTTTAATTATGTTCTTGCTCTGCTACTCAATATATAGAAGTGAATGTAAAAAAAAACATTGTACAACAAACCTTACAGAGAAGCAAGCTCAAAGTGAGTCCACCACAATTTGATTCCGTTCACAACACTTGTTCTTAACACCTTTTATTGATTGATTGTGCTTCCCTGATTCTCTGAGAACAATACGAGACAAAAATTAAAATAATCAGTTGGTCAGTAGTAAAAAACAAGACAATTTTACTATTCAATTAATTTTAAAAAATAACAATGCCCTAAAAATCTGTTGCATAATGTATTTTTTGATTAGTCTTTTATTATGGAATATGTTTTCTGCTGTTCCAAACAAATTTTTGGACGCATATTATAATATAATCAATATATTCCTTTTAAAAATAGTTGATTATTTTGAATTATTCAAAAGGAAATGCAAAACAGATTTCAAAAACATTATCCTTTAAATTTTTGTTAAATTTTAATTATGAATCACATGATAAAGAGTTTTTGTTTTTCGATTTAGAAGCAGTTGCTAGTAAAAGTTTTTGAATGATTTTTGTTTTTCCATTTTGTGTCAATCACTAGCATACAAGTTTTAGAACCTCATAATATTTATGTCATTAATTTTTGGCTCCACGGCCTTTTTATTCGTTCCCAAAGTGAAAAAAGTTATAAAATTATATTTGGAATTTATAATAATTGCCTTAAAATATTAATCCATTCGACACTGATTTTTCTGTATTTACTTCTATATTTTCACAGTGTTATCTCAGAATGTATTGCTCAGAAAAATTTGAAACTTATGCACTGTCTATATTGAGGGTAGATCTCTTAAAAAAAAGAAATTGTTGCAGAACCACAATTTCCAAGTTATTAGTTATTATTTTCTTACTATTTTTCTTAACAAAAATGTTTGATTATGAAAATCGATTTTTTTCTGAATTTTTTTTATCTATGGCACATAATAAAACTTTTCAGTCTCGTAATACATTCTCGTACAACGAGCCATTACATTATTCACGGCCTAATAAACAATGTATTTTTAAATATTGACGATCCCATAAAAGCTACTTTTTTATTTATTAGCATGTCCTTTTTCTTTATCATTAATTTTACCGTAGAAAACATGATTATGATAAGTGGCATTTTCGATACATACACCTTATTCTTTATGAATGGTATGGACGAAACCCCCTTTATTAGGAAAATCGATTCTTTCAAATTTTTGTATTGAATCTATTATTTTATTAATCCATAGAATAATACAAAAATTGAGAAAAAAATCGATTTTTTTAATTGAGGGTTTCTGTTTATAACAATAGTTGTAAACATTGAGAAACAGATATCGAAAATTCTACCTAAAATAATCTTATATTTTCCTATAAAATTAACGATATAATAGAGGAATTCAATAATAACTTGTAGAACTGTAACTTTTAGGCGAGCATATATTTATAAAAATTCATTTTTCATCAGGCTATAAATAAATGATGACTCGTGTGCGCGTAAATATCACGAAAGAGACAATTGTAGTTTTTTCGAGAGTTTATTTTAAAAAAGAAGGAAACTCGATATTCTTAATTGAGCTGTTTTGTTAATGACAATAGTTATACACAATGAGCATAAGGTATGAAAAAATCTACAGAAGATAATCATTTTGCTTATGGTAAAATTAACGATATAAATCAATTGCTATTGAATATAATGAATTTTTATTTGTAGAGATATGTATCAAAAGAAAAATCTGGTGGGATAGACATTTCGGAAGAAATGGAAAGCAAGACTATAAATGTCTGTGGCAACCAAGCTATGTCTACATCAAGAGACAAGATGCTATCAATGAACGTAAATATATGACCCTCTTCTACTTTTTGTCCCAATTTCTTCATAAATTGAACGAAAATATTTTTTGTTGAAAAAGCAATAACTCTTTTTGTATTTGAAGAAGCGACGCATTAGAAATAATATATAATACTATAATCATATATGCAGTAAGCATAACTTACGTGCAGTCAAATAATTAAAATTTTTCTTCCACAGGCATGTGTTATAAACCAAATAAAGCTAATCCACCTAATAATATTGACTGTATACTCGAACAAAAAGACGCACCATATCAACATTAAGCTTTCTATCAATACTAGCAGATTTTGGCAGGCCATAAGAAAACACAAACAAGATTGAAAGATTTATTTTATTTCGTTTATCTCCACATTTCATGAGATGGACTGTTCGTTTCGTCTTAGCTGCTAAAAATTATTTATTTGTAAATTAAGAAGTTCGTTTTTGACATTCTTATATTAAAAAGGTATTTGTTTTATATAAAAAATTACTTTCGAAAATTCCATCGAATGTCGACGTTTTGAGGCCCCTGAGTAAAAAAAAATATTTTTTACTTCAATGTCTGTCTGTACTCGTTGTCGTTTGATTGAAAAGAATTGTTTGCTTGAATTGCCCTTTGACATACTTCATAAGCGGGTGAAAGCAAAGGACGAGTTCTTTAGCCAGCTGTCTTAGAAGAAATCTAAAAAATTGTTGCACAAAAAATTCTATGGCAATCTGAAAAAAACTAAAAAACAATAAAATTTTCAGACAAAAATAAAAAAGAAAAATGAGAAGGCAGCCAAACACATCCCCTTTCTTCTCTTTTTCTTTCATCTTCTTTAGTTTTATTATCATCAAATAACAATAAAGTAACATTCAAAATAAAAATACAAAAATAAAATTGCATTACCAGCGTTTCAGTACTCGTACAGTGCCCTTATGTTCGCAAAGGCCGAAAGAGCTTGAAAAGGAGAGCATTCGCATCAGCAAATTACAGTCGTCGATGCTTTTACGTTTATCTGCAAAAGGTAAGGGAAAACATGTGGGTCACAGTAACGACTCGAACCTGTAAAATTACTAAATGTGCAACCTTGGGATTCCATACCAAATAGATAAAAGTTTTATTTTAATTCTCCTGAAATGCCTTGTTCGATGTTTTCATCGAGATGAATTCAAACGAGGTGAACTACCACCCATAACCATCGGTCAGATTCTACAATATACGGAAGACTACGTCATGGACCAAGAAGAGGAGGTTTCCCGGCACATGCGCAGTGGACGAGATTCCCGCTCGTAGAAGAGGTTCGGGAAACACAAAATGAAGCAGCTACGGAGAACCGGCACGTTGACAGAAGTCAGCGCACCCCTGTCAACATCAGCGAAAAGCGCCCGACCAGTTCCGAATCAAAAAATTGGGACCTCGACTGTGCTTTACCCCGCAGCAAGGAACCGAACTGGCAACTGTCTTACCTCCTTGGAGCTCCTCTCACTATTCCAACCTTTAGTATCAGTCTTCCGACACTAGTGGCGCTCCGACATACAAATGAGATGAAGGACGGAGACGCTACTCTGATTTATTCGTTGCTCTGAACTCAGAGCAGATAGAGGTCTCGTAAATAACCCTCACGGACAATCCTGAAAAAGCGTCGACGTAATTTTCAATATAAGACAATAAAAGAAGGGGAATTAACCACGTATGACGACTGCTGCCAAGTGGGTTTCTTTATTCTGTGTGTAAGTCAAAAGAAGCTTGTCGCGTTTCAACGTCATGTACCGAAGTGATAAGGGCATGTCGTTAAAATTCTTTAATTGCTGATCTCGATGAAGGTTACCTATCGAGTTTTGGGGGCGGGAGGACGTGGGTAATTACCCAGATGGAGTGCTCTTTCGTAGAAAACGCTTTTTTTTCACGCCTACGCAACTACACCTCACCCCGCGTAGCACCTTCTACTCCTACTTGTGGTGCGGCATCAAATCTCGCAAGGATTATATCAGACGACCCTATTTCTTGGGTACACTGTAGTAGAAAATCTTTAATTTTGAAAATGTATACTCACTTGGGCCAGCATAAATCCTCGCGTGTGCGATGTTAAATTAAAATTGAAAATTGTTTTTTATGGGTTCGTGTATTCACTTGGACCATCACTGTCAATCTTGCAGGTATAGTAAATTGCGTCTTTCGGGCCATAGTTACAGATACTTTAGTAAGACATAGGCCCACGCTTCAATAAATAATGATTTCATAATATCATGTTAATTATACCAATATTTATCATTAAAATAAATAGTTTTATTGTTTTAGCCTATTGTTCTATCTATTGTTCTAGCCTCTAGTTTTTCTTTACTTCTTACCTCACCCACTCTTTTCAATTATTCGGTAAACGCATTCACTTTTGTTAGTTTTGAGTGGAAAACTATCTGATGCCCGTCAGGT
This sequence comes from Belonocnema kinseyi, assembly GCF_010883055.1. Taxonomy (NCBI): domain Eukaryota; kingdom Metazoa; phylum Arthropoda; class Insecta; order Hymenoptera; family Cynipidae; genus Belonocnema; species Belonocnema kinseyi. The sequence goes on from NC_046659.1 coordinate 161,442,474, forward strand.
AATATCTTGAAATCATTCAATCAGTTCAATTGTAAACGCTCATCAAGATTAGGCCCCGATTCTAAAATTTCAGCGTTATTTAATTTGAATTCAAGGTTGTGTGTTTAGTCATAAGCATGTTTACCTAAAGCTGTGTTTGTTTCGTTCTTTAAAATAGATATTTCGTCTTCACTATTTCTTGAATGCAGAGGTCTGCTAATTAAACCCATTTTATTATCTTTTTAGATCTCTAGAAAATTTTTTTTCCAACAGTTGTAGAGAAAACCGATTCTCATATGAAAGATAATTTGGGTTTTAAAAATAACACGGACAAAACAATTCACCAAAACACTTCATTCTTTCCTCTCCAGATATCGTTTCCGTGTCTACTAATATTTCACGGAATTTAATCAGAGACGCTATAGATAAACGTTGAAAAGAAATTGAATAAAAGATCTATTGCAAAAAACGGAACAAACACAGCCATATTTAAACATGCTGATGACTTTGATCATAACTGTCACTTCAATTTAAACTAGAAGTATTACGCGCGCCTATTAATTTTTATTTGAAGAATAAACCAAATCCTCATCTTTTCTATGTTATTTATATTTACTGAATGTTACAAAATATTAGTATAAAATAATTAGAAGGCACCAGAGGATAAGTTCTATACCTGTAACTCTAATTAATATTTTATAACAGGATTCAAAAAAACTTTGACTTTTTAGGTAGAAAATTAAATTTAAGTATTTTATTCCAAATTAGCTTTTTTAAAAAAAAATTAATTTGCACCTGATATTGATTAATCAGATTTATTCAAATTTTATAACTTACTTTAATGATAGTCATATTCCTTGAATAAGAGAATTAGCATATTCAATTGTTATTTTAACAACTACTCCAAAGCTGATTTATCAAAACATTAAATTAAAATATACACTTTTTTTAATTTACAATTAATCACAAATCTATAATTTCACTAAAATGGTTTCTTTTTGAAAAAAGTTTATTATGTAGATTTAATTGAAAGAAAGCGCAAAAAAGTTTTTATATACTTTACATTTCAAATTTTACTTAAAATTTCATTGCACAATGAAAAACAGAAAATTAAAGTAATCATGATCAATATAATTTGTACTTTATTTTGAAATATCTAAATAAGTATTCTCAGGGAGAGATAAATAAATAAATTTTATATACATTTGATAATAAAGTGTTGAACCTGATGTAAAAAACTTAACATTTCGGACAAACTCGAATGCGAAGCACAAGTTACATCGTGGGAAAGTATTTGTTTAAGACAAACGAGATTTCACAAGAGAGAATTCACAATCACCAAATTTCAGTTGTCGCTTCTTTGACCTTTGACTATAAAAGGTTCGACCAAAAATTTGGAATAACGCAAAGACTGAGCGCGAAGAGCTAAATAAACGGATTACGGAGTGCGGAGCGTGAGAACCAATAGTCGCGTACGCTAGGCGTGCTCAAACTCGTGAGATGCGCGCGCAGCACTTGATGAGAAGGGAACTTTGATCTGATATTCTGTTAATGTAATTTTTATAATGACCATCCGATTTACTGCTACCTTTCCTAAAAATAATATGGGTTCAATAATAAATGGTCAAATATATCAATATAAGTGTTTGCAAACAATTAGCATAAAGACTACTTTATATTTGAATAGTTTGAGACTGCGTTAAAATAAATCTGACAATATCAAAAATTTGAATACTTTGCGATATAATCTGTTTACAGCAATGTTTATAATTTTTCCTTATCTAGAATTACATTTTTTGTCCATTCTGATATCAAATTTATCATAACAATTGAATAGATAAATAAGCAAATAATTTGTATTTTGTGAGTCCCTGTCCATTAATTGAAACAAAAACATTAAATTTATGGATAGATAAAATACTGGTGATCTGTTGCTCAGGTATCGACACCAAAAGATTTTGCTAGTTAACAACAAGCTGCTTTTTGCTCCTCACTTTAAGTTGATTTAAGATGAAACTTCCTTATTTTTAATTCTTTTATCTTTTAAAAAATGACTAAATTTTTTTAAAAAATTACAAATTTAAAAAATATTATATTTTCGGATTCTGTTTAAACTATTTTAAGGTGATGAGATTTAATATTTGATGCAATTTTTATCGCAAAAGTTTATTTATTTTTTACCTATCTCTATTAAAATAAAATGATTTTTGGAAATGCTTGTGATGTTGTGGAATGAGTATCTGAATTGATTTTCAAAATTACAAGTAAATGTGTGTTTTTTTTTAATTTGGTATAAACGGTAATTGATAATTAAAATTTTCAGAAATAAAAAACAAATAAATAATTATTGGAAAATTGGATTAATGATGAAAGTGAACACAAACATTAGCGCGCTCATTGGTGCACTGTAATGTTGCAGGTTTCACCTGAAAATTACTTTATATATGTTATTTGTTTTATTTATTTGTTAACAGACTTCCCCTCTTGGAGCAAATATCCATTAAAAAACAGACAAAGTAAGTCACTCTTGTTAATTCTTTTGGGGTTTTTGTTTTATTTTTTAAAAATAAAAATCACCGAGTTTCGAGTACGAGAGGGGGATAGAGGAGAGAGTGGTTCTTCTCTGGAGATCATTTTTCAGCAAGGATCGGCGCTACGAAAAACGAGGAAGCAAGGCGGGTTGAAGTGGTGCAGGTGCAGGCGCAACCGTAGGTTGTTCATCGGGGGTTTAATGAGAAATGAGATTTCCGCATTTCAATAACTGTACTTGTGGTGATTCAAATCTCACCGTTGAGGATTCGTCGCGGCACCACTATCACCATCTCTTGGGCAGTAGGGTCCCGAAATCTCCCTCCATGCGCCATGACACTGCGACAACGCAGAAGATACATCTCGTCCGCCTGCGCAGGAGAGGAGAGATTGGCCGGCCTTCGTGCTGTCGAGAAGAGCGAACTCGTTGTCTTTCGTCGCTCGAGCCTCATGTGAAGAAGAGTTTATTGTAATTTTGTGTCTTCGACGATCGCCACAGAGTGGTTAATCATCTGATTAATTTGTTGTCTGAACTCTTTATTTGGAATTGCGGAAGCTGGGAGTTCGCTTATCAACTTGTGGTAAAGGTGGACGGCTTTAATAACTTTATTTTATTTTTTTCTGTGAGTAATCTTAGTGTGTAAATTTATCTAAATTTGTACTCCAAACGGCGTCAATGGACGCGGAGATAATTTTTAAGGTTTTGTTCACTCCAGGGCGGAATTTATTCAAGTGGAAAATTGGATTTTTCTTTGCTATTTTAAATTTTATATAATGTTTGAGTTGAGGTATTGGCCGAACGTGGCTTATCAAGGGTGACCATTTTTTTTCTCCTTTTGAAACTTCAGAGTGTTTTTCTTGTTTGTTGTCGTAATTAGAATAAATTTTATACGTTATTTATTCCACACAAACTATAACCAGTTTTGTATTCTATTTTATTTCGAGACTTCTCTTTTCTGACCTCTAGACCTCTATTTTCTGTAATTAGGAATTTCAGGTACCTACGACACTCGGCCAAAATAATGAGCTTGGGCATTTAAAAACAAAGTTTTAAAATAAAAAATAGTTTGATTCGAGAATTACCAGTGTCCTTTTTGTGGCTTAAAATTGTTTTCTTGCAGGGCGGCAAAGGGACGTTTGGCTGGCGCCTGTTAAAAATAAATTTAACTTTAAAAATGATCAAAGTAACGAATTCAGTCTACATAAAACATACGTTAAAGGAATGTTCAGTTATTCGACGATACAACTTAAAGAAAATTCATTTAATATTCTTTGAACATTAACGAAAATGCAAATTTTAATTCTGTTATTCCTCTGCTAATTAAAAAACCGGAAAATTTAAAAATGCTTGATTTTAGAGTTTTTTTAAGCCTATATTTTTAATTTGATGAATTTTAAAGTACAGTCTTGAAGACTTACACAATTAAACGTTAAAATCGTTTAAATTTGAAAATTTTCGATAAAAAACAGTATTATTTTGTCAACTGAATATAAATGAATGAATAAATAATGTTTCAAACAGATCCGTACTTTAAGTATTGAAAAGTGATCAATAATTTGTTTGATAAAACGATTCTAAATTCATTCAAAGTTTAAGAATTTTCAGATTGTTACTGTTTTAATTCGAAAGGCTTAGTGATTCAAAAATATAAAGGTGCGATTGAAACTTTATAAACTATTTTCAAATTTAGAAATGACTAACTAATAAGACATTCGTAATTAAAGGCTTTTATTCAATTCAAAATGTTTTTTTAGTCCAAAACATTCAATTTTTTATCCATTAACGTATAATTTTTTTTAATTAAGAAAAAGAATAATTATTTGATACATAGCAATATTTCCTTCTGAAGTATTTTCGTGAAGGATAAAACGGAACCATAAAACGTGTACTTTTTCTAATTATTCACAATTGAGGAGTTCCGGAAAGAAGGCAACAGGCGCTCGAGAACGAGTAAAAGAATTGTCCACGTTTTTAGACTTTCACATTAAAAAAGTGAACGAGAAAGTTTGAGCTATGACAAACTTCAAGCGAGTTTATTACGAGCTCGCGACGCGACACCACAGGATTTTGCAGGGGACGCCACCTGAAGCCTGAAACATCATCCTTGCCCATCCTTTGTTTTGTCCACTCGCTCGCACTATTCAGCGTTCCGGTGGCGCCCCTAAAAAATCTTGTGGTGTCTCGTCGCGAGCTCGTAATAAACTCGCTGTAATTATGAAACTAAAAATCAAATCGAATTGAGATTTTCCAAAAAATTGGCCAATACATTGACGAAAAATTTGTTCGCTTGAAATTTGTCGTAGCTCAAACTTCCTCGGTCACTTTTTTAATGTGAAAGTCTAAAAACGTGGTTTTTCATTCGGATTAAAAGAAACATTAGAAATTAACTTCTGACCCTTTTTGGACACTGTAGCCTCCGATAAAGTGTCACGAATAAAACTCAAAAAGAAATTCGTTAATTAGTTGTTAAACGTATTACTCACGGAGAGTTGAATGTGAAAAAACATGGTTTTTTCAATTTAAAAAAGTCGAGCGCCTATCGCCTTCTAGTCCAGAACTCCTAAATTATAACTTAATTCTTAAAGTTTGATATGACTTTCAATGACAAACAATATTCTATTTAAGGATTGCAATTTTTTATTTAATTAATAATGTGAATGATTGCAATTTACACTTTTTTCAAACGCTTTATGAAAAAATATCTTGAGATTGGTCTTTTGGAACCTACGTAAATTTCCTCCATTTCTTCTTTAGTCAAAGGGGTAACCATTCCACTTTCCATATTTACTTTTGCCCGTCTGTGACTCCTACTACTTTGATCATAAATGTATATTCCTGCAAGTGCATCAATACTCTTTAATATTGCAAATATGTCACCACTGGATGTTGACAAGACAATATATTCTTGATTTGGCAAAGGATAGAAGCTTGGCTCTATTCTAAAGTAAAATGATTTTTCATTAGGAAAAGTGTATCTTCGAAGTTCAAATGTCCGGCGTGGATACGATCGGGAAGTAAGCCGAATAAATTTAAGATGTTCAAGCCCATATCCACCTTTTCGACAAGACGGAAGCCTGGTAGGTGGACCCAGGTACCCGTCAAGATTTGACAAAGATGACCTTTCTGAAGAAGGTCTGGCGGTATGAAACCCGCCAGTAGGAGACCTGGACCTAGACCTTTCAGCAGAATGATGTCCAGTAGGTGAATCAGTATTTTTATTATGAGAAACGCTAGGAATAGGTGCGACCATTCGTGAACCCTCGGACTGTAAACTAAACTCTGCAACAAGAAACACAGGATTTCATTTTCCTAATGCACATAAAACAATGTGTCAAAAATATCTAATAATGACATTTTTTGGCAACTGCGTAACTAAATTTCAATAATTCAGAAGAAAATAATGAGAAAAATGAAAATCTAGTTTGAAAAAAATTGAGTGTAATTCAGTTAATGGCATCTTAAATTATTGAAATATTTTTGCACAAAATTATAAATAAGCTGTATGTTACGAATAGTTTATACAATAAAATTATTTTTCCATCAAATTAATTATCATGGGGATTTTCAATTTTTATTAGAACTATACTGTTCTTCTTTATGTGTAAATAATTATATAAGAAAAGTTGATACGATATTAGTAAACATTCAGACGATGATATGGGTGGGTGGGGTGCTTTGTATATAAAACAATAACGTAGTTCGAAATAAATTTGATATCTCTGTTATAAATGTTTGTGAGATAAAAACAAAGCAAATAATTTTTGAGGCAACAGTCAAACCTCAAATTATATTGTCCTCTTTCTTCTGACCTAAAACTCTTACAACCTTAAAACATAATTGATTGCACAGAAAGTGTATCCAACTTTAATTGTTTTATGTATTTTTATATGTTCAATTAAAATTTAAGATGAAAATAGCAGAAAAACGACAATATGATAAAAATAAAGTTTGTTGATGTGCATTCCCTAGTCGTTCATGAATAAGACATTTTTCATAGGTCTTTGAAGCATAAAAAAGAATAAGGTAAAAAGAGTTTGTACTGGATTTCTTTATTCAAAACGAAAAATAATTCAGCTTTAATTTACCAGCTCACAATACCACTGAATTATAATAATCATAACATCTGATTCTGAATTAATCTAAAACATGCTCTCTAAATTCACAATGGACAATTATTCTAGAAGCAAAAATATCTAAAGTACCATCCCCAAAGCGAATCTTTGAAATATAGAACTTTGACCAAAGTCTTCCGTAATTCTTTGATAATTTTATTTACATAAATATTAAAATATAAATATAATATAAATACTTTTTTTAAATAATCTACATATTTCGTATCTCTTTATTAATATTTAGATATAAATGATTAATCAAAGAGCAACTGAATCTGTAGTCGATGTATGGAAATTTCGTCAGCCGTTCAACATCACATTTATTTGCTAAGCTTTAAAAACAGATCATGGAAAGTGCCCAAAATTTTGCGTTTGAATATCAAATTTTTAATTTGATGCTCCCAAGGAAATAAAAACCCTTTTGACTAACTTGGTGCTCAAAATGTCATCATTTATTGTAGATGAAGAAAAAATAATACTAAAGAATGTCATAATCTTGAAGAAGGTTACAATTTTAAGCTTCTATTTTATATGAAGTTAATTAGATTTTAATATAATTTAAAAATATTTCGCAGTGCGACAATATTTATGCTAGACATTAATGTTTTTTTCACTCTATTCCTGATTACTTGTCTAAGTACTTGATAAAAAAGGACAGACTTTTACATTTGGCGTTGTTCCATATTCGTGATCTGAACAAAAAGTTTTGTTATCTATATGAAATTCTCTATGCTGCTGAAAATAATAATTAATTTACATTTGTGCAAAGAAAAATTTGAATCGTCGTTTTCGGGCATCGAAAATCAAGACACGCACAAAAAATCCGTGTATCAGAATATTAATAGAAAAAATTAAGGCATCGCCGGATAATTAAAAATTTGAGAGCTTTTCAAAAATCTAAATGGATTTCAAAATAATTTGAATATTTCAAATGATTTGAAGGGATTTTAATGTATTTTCATGATTTTAAACGTGCACATACTACGTATTAGGTCGGATAGATTGTCATTTGCGAAAATCTCAAACATGTTTGTATTATCAGGACATATTTTTATTATATTTCTATTATTTCAACATCATTGTATTATTATATTTACCAACAGAATCAAGAATAAACATCAATGTGAAGAGGAGAGCAGAAAGAATTTCCATTTTTTCTAACTGAGGAAAAACGTAATACTATTTTAGTGAAGAATTTGTCCAACATTATAATTGATGCTTGTTCTTTTAAGTCTTATTTAATGACTTACAGAGGCCTCGAGTTCAACGTGAGATATTTGTATTTAATAAATCAGTTTTTTTAATCATTTGCAAATACTGTCGGCACCTTATAACAAATCTCTGGAAAGTTAAAAAATAAAATATTAAAATTAATATAAGAAATTAAAATGTATTTTTTTTCGATTATTTTTAGCTTTTTAGAAATCTTCTAGAATGCTACGAAATATTTGGAAATACTAACACGGGTTTGCTGGATCCTTGGGCCGAGGTGCCTTCTGAATCGATATGCAATTTGGAATCAGGACAAGAATGGCCTACGGCCCGCCTGAGAAATAGCCCTTTGTTTGTGTACTTACCTACAAATGGACATTAATTTAATGTTTTACTCAATGTGACCATCCTTCTTAGCTATAAGTGTGGAACAACGACGCCCATGTCACTTTGGCATCTAGGTGTACGAAAAGTTTCTTACCCCTGCACACTAGACTCTGCAGATGCGAAATTTTTATTTCTCTATCTGCTCGTAGGAACAAAATTAGTTCTTTCCACAACAATAACGTCAGTAGGAGTCGTAAAATACCCGTTCGAGAAAACAGCATTTTCCCCCTTAAACATGGAAATTCCCGAAGGAACATTAGAATATACTTCGGACTCTGTAAGTGTGAAACCATCTGAAAATAACTCTAACGAAACTAAAGCCGGGTACTCCAACCAAATCAAGGAACTACGAGGAGCAAGGTTATTGGAAGCTGCTAATTATTCTGATAGCAGATCACCGAACTAAATCAGAAAACAAAAGAAGATCCATTTGAGAGGTACAACCAAAGACGATGACGACCAGATCAAGGCAATTAAAGCGCCATTAGTGAATAAAATCGATGGGGTGCAACCTACAAAAAGTTATAAACCAAACAGATCAGGAAAATTGTCCTCATTGTATTGAAAAGAGACTCAGGGATGCACTGTGGTGTCATTTAGGACTGAAGGGCCTGAAGGAGGTGATATAGCCTTTGCGAGAAATAACTGACAGCACTAATGAATATCTTGAAGACCTAATATGGGTACACTCCATGGGCTTAACTGAGGTGGCAACCCGTAAGTCTGACTCCCTTAAGTTTTAAAGCCAGAATGGAAGACTGGAAAGTAACTAGTATTCTCTTTACTTGAAGAATTATATACATATTAAGTTGAACAATTTAAAACTTTTACAGCTGTACTGGATAATGATGTATTTTCTAAATTAATTTTAAGAAAAATTGGAGTCTTTGGTGGGTTTGTTGTGCATCATGTTTCGGGCATGGATCATTGAGTAATGTTAAGCCAGAATTATTTTAAAGCCCTTACTTGAAAGAAAAATTGCTGCATTTGCTTGGAACTTGAAATCCAGTATTATTATCTGATTATATACAACCGAAGCAGCTCTTGAAGTCGTTCTGGACATACCGTCGTCGCACCTTTTCGTATGATTGATTGCAGCAGCGGAAGTCTATAGACTCCTAGTAGGGGTTAACCTTAGTGATACTGAGATAAAAGATGTACATGATATCAGTAAGCGCATACTATGCGAGGGCAATATGCTCGCTATACAAACTAATTTATGTTGAGGAAATTAAATTATAACCCTTCATGGTCATCTTCTTCGAATGGGAAGAATAGCATGATGAAGGGTGAAGAGAAGAATCGTTTACAGCGAGAGGTATCGCCATGAAAATTTTCAAGTTGATGAGAAAGCAAGTGTTCTGGCTAAGATGAGAGCTTTACAGGTTCTGATTAACCAGGAAACCTTCTTTGGTATCTACTACATGTTGACAAAAGGAGCCCTTGGTAAATGAATCTCGGAAGAGCATGTCTCATACGAAAAGATAACCAAAAAATGGTGTATCCGAAAATCTACGGAAGATACTGATATTTATAATAAGCGATTTTGAACAATAAATTATGCTATTAATCGTGAAGAAAGATTTCGCAACAATTTTGACCAATATTATAAAACTTGTTATTCAGGATAATTTTTTATTAATACATAAAAAGTCTTTTTAAAAATAGCAAATTTTTCTGAATAATATTTCAAATCTTGCTTCGTTTGGTTATTGTTACTAAAAGAAGTATTTAGTTTTAAAAATCTAGCTACTTTTTGTTACTCAGATTGGGTTGATTTAGGATAAAAATTCCTTATTTTTTATTCTTCAATCTTTTCAAAAATGGCGAATTTTTATAGTTCTGATGTCCAAAAATGTCTACTAACTTGACGAATTATAGGAAACAGATTAAAACATTGTATAGTTTTTATTTCCACCAAGAAATAAATAGATTTTTCTTTATTCTGGTTCCAAAAAAAAACACTGTTCTTTTTTGTTAACAATATTACGTTATTTTTTAACAGTCAATTTTGATTAATCTTCGCCCATAATTGGACAAACACTGAGCTATGATTACTTTTCAATGTGTATTTTTCTTGAAAAAGCTTCTATTCATTAATTTGTTAAAATAATCAATTGATACCACCACCTTGCAGACGTCCAACAGACCACACTGCGCACGCGCCTTCGCGCCACGCAGCGGGTTGGGACGATATAAAAGCGCGACCGTCTCTTGACGAGAGTCACTCCAGGCTGTTGTCACTAATATAAGCAACCGTGAAGACACATACTTTGATCCTGTTTTGCGGGCTCGTTAGATGGCTCTGTAGTACTTTCCCCCGCTACACGTCACTCAGGGGCCAAAGTTTGATCTATCTCGCATACTCCTTCGTTGTTTTCCGAACGTCAGCACATATGAAACCTAACCCATTAAGAACTGTTTGAAAGCCGATATCTAATTTATTGTCATCATTTTCGACCTGGTGATTATCGTTGTACTACACAACTGAACACTAAAAGAGGTAGCGGTAGCTTCTGTATTATCACAAAAGATAATATCTTTGTTATTACCATGAAAAATAGAGTAATATTTTGAGAAAGGAACCTGCCGACAAGAAAATTGATGTCGAAAATGATGACAACAGAGGACCACCTGTCGGGTCAATTAGACCCGTATCACCGGGCCACAGGGGGATAGAACGCACGCACCGACCCGCTATCACGCCTAGATTAGTAACTCAAGCCCTCAAACAATTTTGTTTTTCCTCAGAAATCATAGAGCGTATCAGCGGAACGATAGAACGCCCAGATTTCTCCGACGCCCGGCGAACTGCGTACTGGTCAACCGCTGACCCCCGAATATAAATACACTGTGTAAATGTCCGGGACACTAGCGACGCTCAAACATATCCACACACACGCATGCACACGCATGTATTAGTCTTTAGGTTACTTTTAATAAATATTATAACTTAGTTTACCAAATACCTGACTCCGCAATCATTTCGAACGCCTACCCTGTCCCCACTTATTTCAGGACCCTGGATGGCTAAAGCTCCGGCGGATTGACAGTGCAGTATCGTTACAAGCCAAATTAATATAATAATACAAGCGTGTGAAAACAAAGGACAAGTTCTTTAGCCAGCTATTTTTACTCTTACTTGTGGAGTGGCGTCAATTCTCGCAAGGACTATTTTTTAGTGGGTCATAGACCCACGTGGTAGAGAAAAGCGATTATCATATGAAAGATAGTTTGGGTTTCAATAATAAAATGGATAAAACTACCGCTCCAAAGGACTTTATTCTTTTCTCTCTAGATATTGTTCCTACGTCCACCAATGTTTTATGAAATTGAATCAGAGGCACAATAGGTAAACGTTGAAAAAAAATTGAATGAAAATTGTAACTTACTTTAATGATAATAATCATATTCCTTAAATAAGAGGTGGGGGTGAAAGGTAATTGAGGAGTTCAATAGGATACAGGAGAGGTATGTAAAGTGGACACTGGGGTTAGCAAGGAATACACCGAAGTATATTGTCAGGAGGGAGACAGGAAGAAAGAGTTTAGGGATTATAACAGCGAGACGAGCGGGTAAATATAATGAGGAATTTCTGGAAGCGGGGGGAATTAAGCTGCTTAGGGAGTGTTGGTGGGAGAAAGAGAACAGACGTAGTGGGCGAAGATGAAGGAGGAAAGGGAAAGGTATTTCAGAACAAGTGGATTGCAGATGGATGAAGTGAAAAGGATGCACTAGAATGAAGGAAGGTATATGAGTTGGTTTAAAAGAATGGCATGGATAAAGTCAAGGCAGAAGAGGAGAGAATAAGAGAGTCAAGGTATAAGGGGAACTATGTGTGAATTATGCCAAGGGAGAAAGCGCAATTTTTGTGTGAGAAAGAAGAGCAAGGAAGGCAGGAATTTATAGCGAGAATGAGGTGCGGTTGCATAGAGAATTAAAATAGGTTCTGCTTTCTAAAGAAAAGAGAATGTATGACTTGTGCGGGAAGGGGGATGCAAAGTGGAGCATTGGTTGGAGGAATATAAAGAGGTGGAAATAAGTGGGATAAGCATGGAGGTATTTTTGCATGAAAGGGGAGACCAAAGGGCAGTAGCATGGGTGTAGAGGGTGTTGGGTAAGATGGAGAAGAAAAGAATGAAGGAGGAAGAGGAATAGAAAAGGGAGGATTGTAAATAGGAGACGAAGTAGATGTAAGGAAACTGTGAATATTGTAATAAGTAGTCAAGTATCAGGCGCTATCCACGGGGACAGAGGCTGAAAATGCGAGGCATAGCGAGGAAGGTTAGAATATAGAGGCGAGCGGATTGGTTATAAGGTGTGGATGGATGTTAATTTGTAATATTTAACTGTAAGAAAATTCTGTAAAAAAAACTGGAAGTCTTAGCAAGTCTTTTTAACATACTTTTCAACATGGGTATCAAGTAGCTTACCAGCTTCTCCTTTATTAATTAATACAATCCTTTGCTTTAAGTTAACAATATTTTTCTTTGTTATTTTTACAACTACTCCAAACCATATTTTATGAAACTTTAAATTAAAATATATACTTTTTTCTAATTTACAATTAATCGCAAATTAATATTTCATTAAAATATTTACGCATTAACTTTTGTAAATTTATTATTATTAAAGAATGATTTAAATAAAGCAATAAGAACTCGGACATGTTTTAAAAGAGTTTCATGCTTACTATTATTTTTACTAAAATTTCTATTACTATTTCATTATAAGATATGATCACTTCTATAATAAATCAACGTATCGGTAGAAAAACACATAAAATCAGCTCTTTGCTAATTTGAAGACCAATAAAATACACTTTTCTGGCAATTATCAAATCTCGCGCTTGGTTAAGTCTTCCCAGTCTCTCCTTGACTTGTCAAATTAAAATGTATGAAAGAAATGATAAATATGAAAAATAAAATATATACAAATTAAACTACTATTTATTAGATTGAAAACTATCCTTCAATTATTAAAATTATTATTAACTGTAAAAAATTTTGTCTTGTTTCGCATCCCACATTTTCCATAAAAAAGGAATTTGTATAAAAAGAAAATGTTGCTATATTATATTGTTGTATTATATTGTTATATTGCCTGAAGATAAATTAGATAAGGTGAACTAGTTCAAAAGTTTAAATGATTTTTGTTTCTTCATTCTGTGTCAGAGTCTTGCATACAAGTTTCAGAATACCATAATATTCTTGTAATTTATTTCGATCTCCAGGACTTGAATAAAACATTTCTCTTTTTTTTTCAAATATGAATTTTCAAATAACATGATGAATCTTCAACTTCAAATCATTAAGACTACATTTACATGAAATCAGAAAAATAAGGTACCTATTGGTCATTGTATTATACATCTTTTAGTTTAAATATTAACTATTACATTTTTCGTCGAAAATTCTTTTTTTTCGTTTGTTGAAAATTCAACTACATGGGGAAAAGTCAAACTGGTTTGTTGAAAATTTAATTTATTTCGTTAAAGATTCATGATTTTAGTTGAAAATTTATATTTTTATTTAATTGGAATTTTTTTTTAATTTTTCCTTTTTGTTCGCAAATCAATAGTTCTAACCGAAAGTTTAACTATGCTTTTTTTTAATTAACCATTTTTTTCTTATCATTTAAAAGTTAAATATTCTTCTTTCATATTTTTGAAAATGAATTAATTTGACTACTACAGTCCTAAAAAAATCGGTCATCGGTTAATTGTAGATTTCTGTTCTTTGCAGCGGTCTTATCCAACTTCAGGTGAAAGATATCTCTAAAATGTACTGTAAAAGTATGTTCAACAATCAATCCCAAATCATCTGGAAAATGTTAGGGCAGATAAGACTCTTAGAAGTATAATTTAAAATAAATATTTTTCGAATCGCGACAGATGTAAAAAAAAAGGTTTATCAAATGGGTACGTGTGGTTTTACGAAGCAGAATTTAAAAAATCAAAAACCAGCATGTTGAAAATTTAATTCCAAGTTTTCCAGCTAATGCAATTACTTCAATTAAACGTGCCTAAATTTCAAATGGTCAAATAAACAAAATACATGCTATTGGGCTGCGACGCAAACTCCCACCGTTTAGCGTGGAGAAGCACAAACTTCAATAGCAGAGGAAGAGATTCAATTAAATACCTAGCCTGGCTTTGAGCTCCTCTTTATATTTTTTCACAAGGGCTAACTGGAAAAATATAGTTCTTCCAAGAAAATAGTCAAATTGAGAACTTCACTCCTGTTTTTTATCTGCAATGTGGAAGCATCACCATGATTCAAAATCTGCAGCCCAGCGCAGATTTTCTTCCAAAAGCTTTGACTACATTGTATGATAAAAACTGCACTGAAAATAAAGTTGAGTCCAAGAAAGGAGGAAAAGATTGAAACATACACTTTTAGAAATTACATCAGAAGACTATAGACTTATGCAACAGAGCAAACAGAACTAAATTGTCTGAATACTGAGACATCTATATCATAAAACGGCTCAGTATAAATAGGAAAAAAAATATGAGCATTCATGAACAGGAGGACTGTAGAACTTCTGTTAGACATCAGAAAATATTCCAGACATAGCGAGGATAGCCCCTATTTAGCGCTGACGTAGAGTCTAAAGCATAAATTGCTTGTATGGCTTTAATCCGATGTTGGACACGTTACCACTATCAAGATCAAGTGAGAGAAAATTAAGTGATATTATGAACCAATCACACCGTCAATGCTAGAAATGAGGCAAGATATAATAACGAATCGACTCAACTGACCAACACTTCCCGCATCTGCATCCCTGGCGGAGATATGAAAAAAATTAAATCAACAAATGTTAAAATGTTCTTCCAAGGAAATTATGATATATGGACACAGTGAGAAAGGATAGGGATTTTACAAGGGCTACTACTACAGGGGCTAAAATTACTAAGAGCAAATTATTAAAACTGTGGCACAACAGACTTCATAGGTTGAGCGCTTAGTGGTCCTATTGGTGCTTTCCGCTTGTCACAAACTAACTAATTTTTTGTAAAATAATTTCGTAGAAAAAATCATTTTCCTAAATTGTTGCGCCACAGGCACGAGAATTGCCTTCTTAGTATTTAAAGTTTCCATATAATTTCTTAGGAGTAGTTGTGATTTTTTTTTGGCAAACTCTTTTTTAATATGCACCTCAGCTGGAATTTTTGAAGTGGGCTTGTAGGTCATGTCTTGCCTTGTAGGTGTTCCTGGAAGAATTTTTTCAGGTAAACAATTTTTCTTACAGATTCAGCTTAACCTTAAAAAACACATGTGTATAAAGTTCTGTTCTCAATATCAGCTGTCTAATCTACATCTACATAACCTATTGTTTTTTGTTAAATTAAAACTTTGTAATTGATCCTAGGTATCTTAGAACTCCTATAGCTTCACGCCAATATAAATAATTATAAGCCCATGATCAAGTTCCTCCTAAAGTATGTTCGCGAAGGATAAAACGGAACCAGAAAAGATGGAGTTTTTGTAATTATTTACAATTATAACTTACTTCTAAGAGTTTGATATGGCTTCAAATGACAAAAAATATTCTATCTAAGTATTGCAATTTTGTATTGAATTAATAATGTGACGAATTGCGATCTACACTTTCTTTTGAACACTTAACATAAAAACATCTTGAGATTGGTCTTTTGGAACCAACGTAAATTTCCTCCATTTCTTCTTTGGTCAAAGGGGTAACCATTTCACTTTCCATATTTACTTTGGCCCGCCTGTAACTCCTGCTACTTTGATCATAAATGTATATTCCAGCAAGTGCATCAGTACTCTTTATAATTGCAAATACGTAACCATCGGATGTTGTCATGACAATATATTCTTGATTTGGCAAAGGATAGAAGCTTGGCTCTATTCTAAAGTAAAATGATTTTTCATTAGGAAAAGTGTATCTTCGAAGTTCAAATGTCCGGCGTGGATACGATCGGGAAGTAAACCGAATAAATTTAAGATGTTCAAGCCCATATCCACCTTTTCGACAAGACGGAAGCCTGGTAGGTGGACCCAGGTACCCGTCAGAGATTTGACAAAGATGACCTTTCTGAAGAAGGTCTGGCGGTATGTAACCCGCCAGTAGGAGACCTGGAACTAGACCTTTCAGCAGAATGATATCCAGTAGGTGAATCAGTATTTTTATTACGAGAAACGCTAGGAATAGGTGCGACCATTCGTTAATCCTCGGACTGTAAACTAAACTCTGCAACAAGAAACACAGGATTACATTTTCCTAATGCACATAAAACAATGTGCCACAATATCTAATAATAACATTTTTTGGCAACTGTGAAACTAATGTTCAATAACTATTTTGCCATCAAATTATTTTTCATGGGGATATTCAACTTTTATTAGAACTATACAGTTGTTCTTCATATGTAAATTATTACGCAAAAAAAGTTGATGCTGATCTCAAGAAATCAGTAAGAAAAGCAGCATTAGATTTTCAAAATTTTAACTTAACTTAGAGATGAATATAATACATTGATGTCATAAATGTCAAAAATTTCATAAAAAACATAAATGTCTGCAAGATAAATACAAAGCAAATAATTGTTGAGAGAACAGTAAACCCGCAAATTATATTGTCCTCTTTCTTTCGACGCAAAACTCTTACAACCTTGAAACTCGTTTGAATGGACAAAAAGTTTATCCAACTCTAATTTTTTTTGTTGCATTTTTATACATTCAATTGAAATTTAACATGACAATAGCAACAAAACGACAAAATGGTAAAGATACCATTTGTCGACGTGCTTTCCCTAGTCTGCTGTGAATAAGAAATGGTTAATACGTCGTTGAAGCTTAAAAACAGCATAAAAAGACTTTGTTCTGGGTTTCTTTATTTCAAAATTAAATAATAAGTCAACTCTAATTTACCAGCTCACAATACCACAGAAATAATATAATCATAACATTTGCTTCTGATGGAATTTAAAACATCATCTCTTAATTTATAATTGACAATTAGTCCAGAAGCGAAAATGTTCAAGGCACCATATCTTAAAGCGAATCCTTGCAATATAGAACTTTGAGAAAAGTCGTCCCCAATTCTTTGATAATTGTATTTTAATAAATATTAAATTCACGTTATTCAAATGATTTACATATTTAATATAGCTTTATTAATATTTAGTATAAATAATTAAGCAAAGAGTAACTGAATCTGTAGTCAATATACAGAAAAAAATGGATGGTCAAAGTTCGAGATTGAACATTTAGTACTATCGCAGAGCGTCAATAATGTGGGTAAAATTGAAAGGTCCAGACCATTTTCCCCAAGGAAATAAGGACCCTTTTGAATACGTGAGTGTTTAAAATGTAATCATCTATTGTAGATACAGAAAAAAGATTTATAAAGATTAATAATTACGAATGTAATATTCTTGAAGGATTCAATTTTGATCTTCTGTTTTATATCAAGTGAATTTAATTACAGTAGTTGTATTTAATAAGACTGCAACTAATGTGATTGTAGCCTATACTAACAGATTTGACTAGATTGCATGATTTGAAAGAATATTAAATTTTGTTTCAATTAAAACAAAGATCAAAGAATTTCATCAGTAGCTAATATAATTTAAAAATATTTCGCAGCACGATCAGATCTGTGCGAGATTCTGAAGTTTTTTTTTATCACGTTATTCTTAATTATCACTTCGGGCATCGAAATTCAAGATACACACAAAAAATCAGTATATCAGAACATTAATAGAAAAATTAAGACACCTTCGGAAAATAAAAAATTTCAGAGCTTTTTAAAAATCTAAATGGATTTCAAAATAATTGGATGATTTCAAAATATTTGAAGGGATTTTAATGTATTTTCATGACTTAAAACGAGGAAATATTACGTATTAGGTCGGAGCCATTATCATTTGCGAAAATCTGAAACATATTTGTGAAAATTTAGATACATTATTATTTGAGTTTCAAGATGAATCAGAAAACGGGCAATAAGAATATAGCTATTGCTTTATTATTCATTTATTTTCAAAAGAGATGAACATACGAAATTGTCACTTCGTTTTATTAAACGTTTGTATTTTCCACGTTTTCCATATTTATAACATTTCAAAAATTTTGTATATGATACTATATAAAATTATATATTTTTAAGGAATTTTTTTCAATAATCTCTGTCATAAAATAAAACTTTTCACTCTCGTGTTGAATGGACTGCCTATTGTGCTGAAACTTATTAGTATCACGGTAACCGTGAAAAAAGACAATTTGACTATTTTATTAAAATAAAATAGAAAACATTTTAAAAGTATTTTATTTTTCAGATTATTTTACGTTTAGCTGTTTGGAAATTATTTGGAATGCTTTAAAATATTTGCAAATACTATGGCGAGTTTGCTGGACCCTTGGGCCGAGATCCCTTCCGAATCAATATGCAATTTGAAATCAAGACGAGAATGGCCTACGGCCTGCATAGCGATTAGGAAACAACCCTCAGTTGGTGTGGTTGCCTTCGAATGGACTTTTATTCAATGTTTTACTCAATGTGTCGATCCTTCTAAACCGTGGGTGTAGAGCAACCGCGCACATGTAACTTTGAAATCTAGAAGTACGAAAGGTGTCTTACTCCTGCATGTGAGGCTCTATAGATCCTAACCTTTTACTTCCTTAGCTATTTGTAGGAACAAAATGAGTTCTTTCAACAACAAACAACCCAGCAGGAGTCGAAGACGATCCCTCTGAGGAAAAAGTGTATTTCCCCGTAAACATGGGAATTACCGAAGAAGCATTAGAACATACGTCAGACTCTATAAGAGGGAACCCATCTGAAAATAACCCTGGCGAAACTAAGGCCGGTTGGCCAAACCAAACACAGAAACCACAAGAAGTTACAATTCCGCGAGCTTCTAGTCATTCTGATAGCAGATCACTAAATGAAATCAGAGAACAAAAGAAGGTGCAGTTGAGAGGCACAACTATCTATAGTCGCCGAGAATTACGGTACCCGTAACCAAACACAATGACGACCAGATCAAGGCAATTAAAACGTCATGAGTGAATAAAATCGATAGCGTGCAACCTGGAGAAGTCATCCGAGTATTTTAAGAATGCTGCTTTCAAAATAGTAGCCTTATCCTAATCTTTTCGAACGAAATATATCCCACTTGGCTCATTGAAATCTTTGGCGATTACAACCTTCGGCGAGAGATAATATTAAAGTTATCGACAGTAAGACCTTCTAAATTCAGTAATCCTGCTGGATTGTATGCCTATTATACCTGTGAAACTAACAGCACAAATTAAAAGCATAGCAATCCAAAACCTAAACATGAAAACGAGACAATGGAAAGTTATCGATGTCAAGGCGAGTAGTCAAGAACGGGATTTGTTTTCGAAAATGTGGAGGAGACAACTGCAGGCAACAAGCTGCAGGTAACAAGAAAAGACCAGTTATTTATTATAGTTTCTTAAAAATAACTAGGGCAGCACTTAATGTTAAAAATTATATTAACATTATGTTATAAGTAAGTTTCTTTTCTACATACTTAGTGAAAATAAAGATTGAGCACGATTTAGGATGTAGGCGCCAACCTATGCTGATTTACTTAGTTTAACTAATATTTCAGTCTCAGGACCAACCTTATGAGAAGTGGCACAATCTAGTGGACGTCTGCTGTTTAAAAGATGGCTTTTACTCATCGGATGTAATTCTAATGCCCGTCATTTCATTTTAGATCGTAAAGACATCAACCACAGCATGTATCTTTAGAGACGTTCCTATTGTATCACAGGCAGACATGTTTCTCCTTTACATCCGACATACCTGAGGTTTAAATCTATAGGAACCAGAAAAAAATTTACTAGGATACACTAAAAACAAAGCGTATCAGAACATTTATACTCTTTGTATTAGGAAGACACTCAGGGATGCACTCTGTTCTAATTTGGAACTGAAGGGCCTGAAAAGGGACACTCAACGTCTTTTTATCTGGGCTGAAAAGAATGGTCGAAAAAAGGAATCATGGAGCGGGCATTGCCAGGGAATCGAGAATATACATGACACTGCTAGGCTTCAGAAAACCTTGAGATGTAACTCATCCTTTCAACTAAACGAGTTAATATTGCCTTCGCGTGAAATAGCTGACAGCACTAATGAATTTTTTTTAACCTAATGAGGGTACACTACATTGGCTTAAACTTTCGGACATGAAGCTTGAAAAAGGGTTAAGCCAGACTTTAGTTCGAAGCGAAACAAGGGTCTAAAGGAAAAACCTTATCATAGAAATGAAATTTTCTTTTAAAAAAGCAGATCTATCGTAAAATCTGTGTATGCTTTTACGTCTTACATTAATAATACAATGCCTCAAGGTGGAGTGCTAATTTCGGCGTTTAAAGACATGGAAGGGACTTTTAATAACACTATATTTAAATTCATATATGGTTTTTCACATGGAGTTAGTGACACAGTAATCATATGGATGCACACGATCCTTCAAAGTAAAACGGTATATACTTCGCTACGTAGGAATGAAGTGGAGTCCAAAGTGTCAATGGGATGCACACAGGCGGTAGTTCTTCACCCAGTGGGCGCTTATAAGTTTTGACTTGATCCCTGCTTTAAATGAATCGAAGTCTTACACTAAGAACCACATAAATGACCTTACGATTCTGGTAACAAAAAAGTATGAGGGCACTCTAGTGAAACATATGCAGTGAACGCTCAGTATAGTAGATCAATAGTACAAGGAAAGTTGCTTGTCCGTTAACCCGGACCAGACGGAACTTCTGCACGTTACCAGAAGGTCATAAGTTCTTCAGTAGAAAAGTAGAATTTTAAAAATCAGCGAAGGATTTAGAATTAGTATTTGACCCTAAACGAAATTAGAAAATCCATGTTGACGCAATGGTGAAAAAACATTAAAATGGCTTCTTGGGTCTGTATATGCGCAACAGGGTGCGATAGTGGTTTATTTCACCTTGATAATGACAGATCGGTTAAATTGGAAATATACACGTAAATGTATATGCTTGTGCATATACGTGTATGTATATAATTCAGTTAGAATTGGGCGCCAGTCAGACCCTTAAAATTGGTCTTAAATATTTAAAAAAAATAGCGAAACAATTATCAGAAAGATTGTTAAATACGAGCTCGGAAATAAGAAAAGTGGAACTAGAAAAACCAAGATTATTCGCAAACAAGAAGCCTGAAAAGAAAGCAGCTAGAGGTGCAGGGGATCTCATAGGTGGGGGTCTTAAAATTAAAACGGCACTTGCACATACATTTTGACGCTTGAAATTATAGTATATTTATTTAAGCACATTTTATAATAATTTTGTAGTCGAACCTACAAATATCATTCCCGAAATCTGCCCGATAGCATCTGTCTGGGGACCACGTGGTCGATGGCGCGAACTCGAACAACGACGAGGGAATTTTGGGAGAAAGATAAAAAAGAAACACGCAAGGGAAATGACGCACTGATCCGATGAAGTCACACAAAAAAGGCAGCACTAGTGGCGATAGTGAAAGTAAAGTCCCAGAATATCCTACGGACGGATGGATTTCCGCTATTGCCGAGCTTGCTGAATCAAAAAGAGAAAATTTACCAAAACTGTCACCTCGCAGGGTGCTTGCATCAGGGCGCGTTCACAAAACCTAAAGTGGCAGCGCAATCCACATAATCTCTTAGTGCTAAGTGAGTTTCTAAGGTTTCAAGAACTTGACGGCACAAGAGTTTCGTGAAACTTAAAATATGTCAAAAGTTCTTGAGTTCAACAATTGGCGGGAAAATTTAAAAATTACTGCAGAATTAATGCACATTTTATATAATTTAGATTGAATGAAATGGATGAAAAGTTAAAAATAATTTATCCAAGACTACATTTCGTGCTTTTATTGCATGTTCGGGCATGTTGCCAGAAATAGTCGTCTCGAAGCTTGAAGCGTCGTCAATCCGAACCGCTCCCAGACTGGAGGGAAACATCAGACACTGCTGAGACACGTATTAATGCCTTGGAACTTTTTACATTCTCATCACAGAAGGTATTAGATTTGTATGATTTGACCCCTCCCCCCTCCCAATTTTTGTAAAATTTGCCGGTTTTGAGACCCCCTGAACACAAGAAACAAGTTTTGTATGAAAACCGAAAAAAGTCTGTTTTAATAATGAAAATGATGAAAAATCCAAAAATTCCATTATTTGGTCAAACTATGCAATATATGAAAAAAATAAAAAAGCTCCAATCGCGCGCCCTGGAAAGAACTACAAATTAAAAATGAATCACTTTTCAATATAAGCTACGAGAAAAAAAATCTCGTTCATCCAAAAAAGAGCTATAATTTTTGATAGGATAGTTAGTTTTTACTTCATTATTAAAAAATAACATGCTAAATAAAAATATTAAATTTGTTTGAAAAAACGACATAAGGTATGAACTTAATCACCAGACAAAAGTTGTTCGCCTAAAAAGATCTATAAATTCATTATTAATTATTTTTCAATAGGACGAGTAGATTTTCTTTTAATCGTAAAACATAAGATTAAAAATAAAAAAATTAACTTTTTGGAAAAAGCACAGAAAAGACGAAAGAGGGCATAGACTCTTATATAGGACCCTATAGAGGTTCCTGTATTAGACCCTATGCAGAAGCACAGTAGTTTTCATTTAATCTTAAAAAACATTAAAAATAAAAAATATATAAGAACAAGGAAATGAGAATTAGTATGATTCAATTTTTATGCATATTCAATCACAAAATTACAGTTTTCGGTCCGTTCACCTTTGACTTTAAAAGGTCTGTGCCCGAATGCGGAAGAAATGCAAAGACTAAGCGCGGAGTGCGTTTGCCCTCAGTAGCGTGTTGTAGGTGCGCTCAAACTCCCAAACTAAGCTTTTTTAACGAAACAGAATTCACAATCACAAAATTACAGTGGTGGATGTTTTGAGTCTTAATTTTGAACTGTTCGCGCAAAAATGTGTGAAAATATAAAGACCGAGCGCGTAATGCAAGGTAAATTCATAATCGAGCGCGAAGCGCAAGATACATACAACATCGAGCCCGAAGCGCGAGAGCCAACAGTCGAGCGCCCTAGGCGCGCTCAAACTTGCAAGCGAAGCGAGCCGCGCGCCTAGCTCGTGATAAGAATGTGCCCGCGTAGCGGACAGATTTTTTGCATTATGTTTATCAGGCACTCTTAGGGCCGGAGGGCCCGACAACCACACGAGACCACCCACATAAGCAGCACTAAATATTCACGACTAGGTGGCCGTGAACTCTACACCGACTGTTATTGGGAACTGTCAAAGAAATAGCAGCTGATATCTTAAGGCCATGTGATGAGTGTAACAGCTGATCAAGTCAGCCCTAAGATCAATATTTTTCACCCATATTGAAAAATAAAAGTTTAAATAACGCGGAAATTTTTTGGGGGAAAGGTAAATAAATATTAAAGGATCCTTTGTGGCCTCGCAAATAGTTGGAGTAAGAATAAAGTTTATTTATGCAAATAATGATTATCGACGGAAGCATTTAGGTTTTACAGCAGAAGTTTGACTTCTAACTTTCTCTGACGGTAATCATGCAATCTGTTTTACCCACAGACCCCTAGAAGTTCGAAGTTGTCTTCTCGCTGTGCAAGTGTTGCTTTGATACAACTGATACCAGACTGATACGTATGTCAGACCAAATAGGTTTATTTGCATTTTAAGTGCAAACGTTAGTTTTTGCATAATTTGTACATAATGTTCGCGAGCGATTTTTGTTCTTTTGTCACACTTTGATAAATATAAACCTCATAACTAGCCCATCGACAACATTGCAAATTGCTTGTAGGGTTTGACGACAGCAAGGTCGATATTTCTCCAAATTAGAAATAAAAAAAAAAACTTTTTTCACTATTCTAATTATTTAGGATCAAAGACAAATTCTTGCATGCCTTCTATTTAGCGTGCCAAATTTTTAACGCGATATCTCATTCCGTATGGACGTAAGTTGGGAAAGAAAACTTCACTGGTATTTTCTTCAAAAAAAATTTTTTCTCATAATTTCCACCGGAACAAAGCAGAGACATGAAGTTTATTACCTCCTCTTTTATTTCCCGAACTTTCAGAGCGATACCTCATTTCGTTTAGACGTAAGTTGGGAAAGAAAAATCGAAGACCAGGTTTGGTCACGTGACCCTCTCGTCACATGGCCTTCAAGCGCACACTACGTATAGTAGGTGCGCCGGACTGAGTGATGCGTCGCGCATGTGGCGCATGTGAGTGGAGAAGCGAGTCAACATGGCGTTCTATGTAGAACACTCTAATGTCGAGCGAGGGAGGGAACCAGGGGAAATGGCTACTCACTATGGAAAACTTTAATTTAAGTGCGCCTTCACACGTTTAGTTGCGTAGCATATTCGGCAGTCTAGGTGTATCATCTATGTCCTAAGCGCCAATTCTGTACTCGGCGTCGTTAACCTTCACTCTGTGTTCGACCATCGTACGGCCACCTAAGCTTGATTTGATCTATCCAAACGACGCCAAATATATTAACGACGCTTCAGTTGGGCGTAATTTGATATTACTACGAACTAATCAGACCCTCGAGGACGTATTTGTGGAGCCAGAAAAGCTATAAATAACAAACCTAAATACGTTTGGGTGTAAAGCTAGAAATTTCCCACTCGAAACGGAAGTAAGGTATGTCTTTCGATTTCCCCTTCGGCTGTAATCAAGTGCGGTGATTCAGTGTGGTGGGGATGAAATTTTGAATTGTTAAATAAGGGGAGTGATTTTGCTCAAAACTATTTAATTTGGGGCTGTGGTCGAGTGTTCAAGGAAGGGAAATACGACCGTCCAATATGGCGGGGACCTTTAATGACCTTTCGTGTCAATAATGAAGCGCCATGTTGGAAGGTTATTAGACCGTTTAGGGAATAGATCGGACGTATGAATTTCAGTCTGAGTGACAAGAGGCAACTGGTCTACGACAGTCTAATATGGTGGTAACCCCAAATGGCTATACAGGTCATTCATGGACCACAATGTTGGAAAATCTTTAAATAATTAACTAAGCTCACTTATGTGCGACAATCCAATATGGCGGTAACCCCACTCGAGTCCGCCGGTCGTTTATGGATCACCATGTTGGAATGTCGATAACTAATTGGCAATACGGCCATACCCAGTCATTTCAATACCATGTTAGTGTTAGGAAAGCATGCTAGTAATAATCCAAATTAGACATAACCAGTATTTTCTTCACGGGATTATTTGAATCTTGTGTACCATCCAATGCTGGTTAATAAATCATTCATTTGTCAGCCGTAATCTCTGGTTGTATTTCATTTATTGGACCCTGATTATCGTGAGCATTCTATTTTTCCTGCTCAATTCCTGATAACCTTACCCCTCTTTGTGTTGAGCTAGTGGGGAGTTAAATCATAATGGGTAAGAATTATTAAAAATCATCCTAGTATCCTTTTGATCATTTAGGGGTGTTCTTTAATTTCATAAACGACCTGGCGCCCTTCAAGCAATTTAGTAACCCCCATTCGTTTTAAGTCTTAGATAACACAGGCCAACAATTCTCAGAACCAGAGACCAGACCTACTATACCCGAAGGTTTTTGCTGCGCTGAAGCCGAGATATGGCGGATTCAATTATGAAAAATTTCACCCCCAAGCCCGGTAACTTTCGAGCCCATAACCTGAGACTCCCATAACCCGATTTCCTCTACCCCCAAACCCGGTTACGTGCGTATC
>NC_046659.1:161468533-161483101 GCF_010883055.1 Belonocnema kinseyi
CTGAAGTCGGATTCGGATTCAGCGCAGCAAAAACCTTCGGGTATACTAGGTCTGGTCTCTGGTTCCGGACCTTTGTCAAATTTTGTCGGCCTGTGTAATTTGCCTAGCAATAGCCAATAGCCTGTTAGCCTAAAATTTGAAATAGTTATTCGCCAGAGCTAAGCCAATATTTAAGGAAAGTTTATAAAATTGTTGAATGGCTGAAAATCTAGCCAATAACTAACCCAATAAAAAGCTAGGATATAATACGTAGAATTAACAATTTTATATTTTACCATTTTCATTACTCGGTGGTCGCTTGTTACACAGTCGAATCTCGAAGTTGAAGTCCAATTGATAGTCCATCAAATGACCGATGAAACCATACTTGCCAAGTTTCCGATCGTTTCTTGTAAAATTTCAATAGTATCGGCAATTATCAAAGCAATATGGCGTTGCTCGATGTTAAGTGGTATTGGCTAGCCCGAGTTCATAAGATCATAAGTTCATAAGATCAAGATTGGCATGCTATTCGCAGAGTTACAAAGATGGCGACATACTGCGGAGTCTCAATTGGTCCAACGTTGGCTCTGACCATTGCCTGTAACTGTAGTGGTGGAATAGTTACTGGACTGGCCCTAGGTGTCCATACCATGGGGTTGCAGATAGATGTGGCAATGTCACAGCTCGGCGACAAAATGGAGAGAGAAAATTGTGAGTTTTCAACCGAGTGACGAACGCCCTTTATGAGAAGCGTGAGGCCCGCCATCTCGTACTGCGATCGGAAACTAAAGGCGTAGGATGTCAGGAATATGGTCGGTGGTAATTTCTTCACCCTAGACGCTGGTAAATGCAGCAAAATTTTAAAAGCGACGGCTCATCCCTTACTTCCATGGTGTTGTTATTATTCTCCGAGATTTGACATGTAGTGGGTATCGATTAAACAAACGTACGGTAAGTATTAATAATAATAGTTAACAGAATTGATGAGTGCCCTGTGATCGAGACTTTCGTTCTTGGCCGTGTTAATGTTGTTCGCGAATGATCAAACAAATTCCCCTTTAAAAGTGACAGTTTAGTAAAATTTACCCTGTCACAAGGGATAACTTGGGGCTTAAAATCCACGATTACTATCTGATTATACACAACCGACAGCAGCTCTTGAGGTCAATCTGGACATACCAAAGCTGCACCTTTTCGTGGGATTGATTGCAGCAGCGGAAGTCTATGAACTCCTAGTAGAGGGTAACATTAGTGATACTGAGGTAAAAGATTTACATGATATCAGTAAGCGCATGCTATGCGAGGGTACAATGCTTGCTTTTCAAACTGGTGTTATGTTGAGGGAATTATCGTTCATGAAAACCTTCTCAGGTCATCTTCCCCAAAAGAGGAGAATAGCATGATGAAGGTAGAAAAGAAGAATCGTTTACAACGAGAGGTATCGCTTGGTACACAGACGGATTTAGATACTGCTTAGAAACAGGGGCTGGAGTCTATGGAAAATTATAAAGGCTAGTACATTTAAATTTTTTCTGACAGCCAAGTAGCAATTAAGTCATATACATCTGAAGAGTTTACTTCTGAACTATTTTGTAGTTTCCTTAAAGATTATCTCAAGGCTGTCGGTAAAAATTGGGTCAGTCTGATCTGGGTTCCGAGCCATGCAGATTTTCAAGTTAATGAGAAAGAAAGTGTACTAGCTAAGATAAGAGCTTCACAGCTCCTGATTAGCTAGGGAACTTTCTGCGATATCTATAACATATCGGTAAAAGGAGCCCTTGGTAAATGAATCTCGGAAGAGCATGCCTAATATTGAAGGAGCACTAAAAAATGGTGCATTCTAAGAATTTCATATCTGGAATAATTGTTCAGAATAATGCATAAATTTTTAGTTGTAAGGTTGAAAGGTTTTAAGTCGTGTTGACATAGGTAAACACCTAAGACTCATTTAACTGAATATCTTTTTCGACATAGAAAATCAATCTTATATTATAACTTACCGTATACAGTTTTAGTTGACAAAAACGAAAATTTTCCATACAATGTCACTTGAATTCTATTCGATAAGACTTTTGATATTCATCAAGCATATATTTGCAATATTTGTCCAATCATTAGAGAGTTAATTCTAGTCACTATCTCGTGTGCTCTGCTTACTTACGTCAAGTCAAATATTTTCGAAATAGATTGCAGAGGTGAAAATCGGTCTTATCAGATAATTGCATGTCTACATCTATTTTCCCCTCCTTCCATCCCTAAAACCTGGTGGCGTATAAACGTTTATTTACTTCATTTGGCAGAAACTAAATCTTTTTTGTTTCAAAATCAAAACCTTTTAGTTGATTATGTTTCTTTGGGACCTTACCTTTTCTCATTGCAAATGTAACTATTTTGCTGGCAATTAGTTCTATAAAGTTGAAGATTTAATTATTTTTGTAGATATTTGAGATATATCATTATAAATTAAATTTTTCTTTAAAATCAATTCGACCCCAGGATGTTAAAAACACCCCTCTTGGAGCGATCGTCTGATATGGCTACTCTGGCGTTGGTCGTCTGAAAGAACCAATCCGTTTTTTTAAAGTGTGTCCCTCATTTTAGTACGCATACTTACACAGTAAAGAATTGATAGAAATTTATAGGAATTCGCGTATTTTAAAGAATTCCGCGAATTCACGGAATTGCCGAAATTCACGGAATTCGCCAAATAAATGTGATTCAAGGAATTCAGCAAGTTTTCGGAATTCTTAGGATCCACGGAATTTATGAAATTCTTGGAATTTTCTGAATTCGCATAATTCAAGTAATTCAAGGAATGCAAGGAATTTAAGGAAATGACGCAATTCGAGGAACTTAAGGAATTGGCGATATTTACAGAATTCTTAATTAATTCTTAATTAATTCTTAATTAATAATATTGAATATAAGGAGAAGAAACCATTAATAATAGAAGAGCAAGCAAAGAGTAAGTTGAACCAAATGTAATTGATTTCACAACGTTCGTTCTTTTGAAGCAATAAACTAAGGCACAACATTCATTTAGATTAGATTTTAAGGAGATAAGAAATAAAAGCAAGGTCTTTATTAATACAGTGGATATTGTATAATATTTGTATCCATACATTTTTTTATTGATTGTGCTTCTCTGCCATTTCGCGAACATTAGAAGATGAAAATTGAAATAGTCGGTTGGTACTTTGTGTAAAAAAATATTGTTGTATTCATTTAATTTAAAATGCAAATATGAACCTACAAATATTTAATAAATACCGCTTCATATATTTTTTTCTGTGTTTTTTTGTTTACATTTTTTCCATAAACATTTGATAAAGCTTGCAATATTCAATCGGTTACTTTCTTAAAAAGTCGATATTAAGATTTATTATAGAACTCCTTTCATAATTTCGAGATTCACAGTCTTCTTGTTGTTTCAATAAAGTAAAAAATGTTACACAATTACGTTTTAAAATTTTTAATGTTCCATAAACATATCCCGGATTTTTTCTTTTGAGCTTTTTCTGAAACGCTTCAAAATGTTTTGAAATATGTGAAATTTGTTTTTAAATCGATCTTTTAAAATGAAAAATTATTATAAATTTTGTTAGCAATCTGAAGAACTTCGCTTGCTTTCCCGAAACATTTAAAAATTGCCAAATATATTCGAAGAGCTTCTTCTTTTTTTAGTTTGAAAATCGTTTGAAATGATTTGAAATATTTGCAAATATTATTTTTACAATAATTTTTCAGATTAGAAAATAATTTTAAATTAATTCACTGATAACAAATATTTCGTTCAAACCTTCAAAGAGATTTAAAAAAGTCAACACTTTATTTCAATATTTAAACAAATCTTTACTATTTTTTTAATATTTTTCAATCTCTAAAATTAAAATTTGTTTGAAACCAAAAATATCATTTAAAATTATTTAAATTCTTTCTGCAATCTTTTTTAAAGTTTATTAAAATTCTAAAAACTGCTTTGAAATTTCTCTAATTTTTTTACAAATATTTTGATATCTTCAAAACTGCCAATTAAACTTAGAAACAATTTTGGATTTACCTGTACTGACTGTGCAAAAATTCTCTTTTAATACAAATATTTATATTCGGGATTTTTTAGATTTGGATTTTTCTTGATGATCTGATTTGCTGCAAAATTTTGCTTAAAATTACCAATATTTGATTATATTTGTATAAAATAACTACTCAGATATTTATAAATAATGAGGATAAAAAAAAAATTAAAAATTTTTCAGCAGCACGAAAAATTAAACCGTTCTATCTAGTTAAGGTTCTAATAGTTTGAAAAAGATTTGAAAATAATTCAGCTATTGCAAAAAATTTTTAAATTTATAACAAAATGTAAATTTTTGAAGATAACAAAACAAAATCTGGAAAATATAGAGAAAATTTTTTCATGTTATTTCCGCTAGAAAGAATTTTTTCTTATCAATGTTCAAACACAAACGCATAATTTTTCCCTTATCTACAATTCAATATTAATTGACATACAAAAAAATGAATCCTTTTTCGAATGCTTTTTAGTTTTGGGAAACGTACTTCGCATAAAATTTGTTTATCCGTCAATTTGAAGAATATAAGGACATTTTCGAAAAAGTAAGAAAAATTATAGCTGGTTTTATAAAATACTTTTAAAGAACATTTAAAAAACAACTAAAAAGGTAATGATTTTTGTTGTGAATTTTAATAAAAAAATGTTGCTAATTACTAATTGGTTCCTTTCTTGAACTTTTGTTGTTCTTGCGCTATTATTACTAGAAGAAGTAACCAGTTATAGGAAACTAGCTATCATCACTGATTTTGAAGTGATAAAGAATGAAATTTTTCTAGATTTCATTTTTTATCTGTTTAAAAAACTGCTCAGTTTTAATCAATCTTGTGTCCAAAAATTTGCTTTAACTTAAAGAAGTAAGAAAAATACATTAAAAAATTTTACAGTTTTCATTTGCATAAAAACACATTCTTTCCTTATTCTTGTTCCGGAAACAGCACAGGCTAAAAAGATAAAAAAGTAAAAACTTTTTTGTCGAATTCTAGGGTTTGGTTTAGTTGGAACACTTGGAACCGGGAATGCCAGCAAGGCCTCAGTAGATTTTTTCTTGTTGTCCATAGGAAACAAAAAGCACTAATTGCTCAAATCATCAATATTAATTTAGTCCTCAAATTTTTATCATCCAGGAAAAAAATGTCATTCCTTAAACCATCTTAAGCTGAAAAACAAAATCTAAAAATCGATTCACCTGATACCAAGTGCCTTTTAATTTTTCACCTAGAGCGTGCTACCGCATTACCATTGTGTAATGGAGAACATGGACGTCCAAGTGAAGAGATAAAAATAAGGTAGTAGGAGATGAGAAAGAAAAGTTTCAGTGAGGATGGGGGTTAGGGCAAGGGGTGGGATGTGTTCAATAGGAGAGAAGGGTGGAAAGGGGCTGCTGCCGGTGGTGGTAATGGTGATGGTGATAGTGATGGTGATGGTGATGGTGATGGTGATGGTGATGGTGATTGCGATGGCTATACCGATCCCGGTCCCGATTCTAGAACCGTGGTGAGCTGAAGCAGTGGGAGAGAGGAGAGAGGAGAGGAGAGTCTCGCATTCGTACATAGGTATGCACATGGGGATTCCAGTTTAAAAATACAAATGGAGTATCGAGCTTTGGAGGAATAGAACGTGCTGGCGGCAATGGTGGGGGGAAGATGGGTGGGTGGGTGTTGGGGTGGTGAGTGAGGGTGGGTGAGGAGTAAGGGTGGTGCATGAGGGCGAACCTGATGGAGGGCAATGTCGGGCTGGGGTCGGTCGAGACATCCACTGGTGGGGAGATATTTCAAAAATCGAATATTGATCAGACCTGCCAATCCTATCCGCTATAATCCCTACGTGTGTAGGTAGGTACCTAACGCACTTCGTTTGTGTTTGGGCGAGGGACCGAAGATCTTCCGAGTCCATGTGTAGCTCCAGCCTCGTCTAGTGTAGCCTCTATATGTGTGGGCCTATACATCGACTCTTTTTTAAATGTGTGGGAGCTTGTTTGCATGTATCGATGCATTTTTGCATTTGTGTTTGGATTTTGTGTGGACGTGTGTTATTCTTTGTCTGCATTGTGTGGGTCCATGTGTGAATTTTTGTGTAGGTGGAATTGCGTGAGTGTGGGTTCGTTTTACTCACCTTGTGTACGAACTTAGGGAGACGAGCAGACGAGTGTGGACGAATCCCTGCATGTGTGTTTACCTTTTCTTCATTTTCTGTTTCTCTCTTGCTCTCCCAGAAAGGATTTTTCTTCTCTCGGTTCTTATATCGCCTGTACTGTGTGTATGCTCGTCTTACTGCCAGGACATTTCTACTACTCCTGTGTCTTTAAAGTTACGGACGCGTTGAATGACCTTTGAATAAGAGGGTGTCTACCTGACCGGGAAACTGGGAAACCCGGGATTTTTTCCAATGGAGAAAACTGAAAAGAATTGGGAATTTAATTGAGTTTAAGTAGTTTTTTTTATTTTATTTTTGTTTTTCGTTGTAATTTTTAAAAATAATTGTAATTTCGAGGAGGTTCAGGTAATTTTTCAAATTAATTGCAATCTATATGTGGAACTTTCAATGTTTGTAAATAATTATTATTAAACGTCGAATAATTAAGTCAAGGTATAGAATTCCTGAACATGAAACCCAGCAACCAATGAACAAATTTGGAAAACCACCACGAAACGCTTCTATTGTAATTCAAAAAAGATCCTCCTTGAAAAAAATTTCTGGGTAAAAATAAAAAAGGAGTTCTATACATTTAGAGAAAATTTTGCAAAAGAATGACAGTTTTTTCTTGATACAAAGAATTTCTTAAGAAATTGAAATTTTGATGGCAGTTTTAATTTTTTGATAGTAGGAAAAATGAACAATTTATACAAATTAGATTGATCGTTTGTGGTCCTTGGGTATCTAAAAATCATTTCTGATAATTCGATTGAACGTCTGTGATCGTTGGGTGACCGAAAACCATATGTCAGAGTTTGTATTTCTTGAGTGTCTAAGTACAATTTATGAGATTTCAATAGAGCGCTTGTGATGCTTGGATGACCAAAAACAATATGTAAGAGTTTGTGTTTCTATGGTGCCTAAGGATAATTTTTGAGAATTTAATTGAGAGTTTGTGATCCATGTGTGACCAAAAGCAATATATAAGAATTGGTGAATCTTGAGTGCTTCAGGATAATTTCTGAGAATTCGATTGAGCATTTGTGATCTTTGGAGGAATGAAAGTAATATATAAGAGCTGGTGTTTCTTGCTTGCCTAAGGACAGTTTCTGAAATTTCGATTGAGCGTTAGTCGTCCTTGAGTACCTAAAAACCAGATATGAGAGTCGATTTTTCTTGGGTATTTAAAGAAAAGTAGGAAACGTCGTGAAAGGCTTTTTTTAGGACTAGGCACAATTTTCGAATGTTTAAGGCAGCGTAGATGATTTTCAGGTACCCAAGGATAAGTTTTAAGTGTTTTGAAATCAATTAGAGTCGGTGTTTCTTGGGTATCTAAGGAAAATATGAGAGTCCAATTAGGCGTTTGTAGTCCTTGGGTATCTAAAAACAATATATGAGATTCGATAGTTATTGAGTGCCTGATGACAATTTCTGGGAATTCAATTTAGCCTTTGTGATCCTTAGGTGACCAAAAACAGTATATTAGAGTTGCTGTTTCTTGTGTGCCTAAGGACAATTTCTGAGAGATCAATTGAGCGTTAGTGTTCCTTGGGCACCCAAAAATAATATATGAGAGTCGATTGTTCTTGCAAACCTAAAATAAAGTTTTGATAGGCCAATTGATCTAATTAGACAGTTGGAAACCGCAGATCTAGTCCCTGGGTGCCTTTTTAAGAATTGAAAACGGGGCGAAAGATTTTTTAGGTCTAGGGGCAATTTTCGCAAGCCTCGGACAGCGTAGGTAATTTTTTGGTACCTAAAAACAAGTTATGAGTGGTGTAACCAGCGGTGAGTGGTTTTTGGGGGCATTTTTAAAAGTTATAAATGGCGCTCTTGTTTCTGCGACACCCACGAAAAAATTTTGAAAGTTGAAATCTGCGGTAGTGGCTCTCGAGTATCTAGGGACAATTTGTGATTATTAAGTAGGGCTTCAGTAGTCCTTGAGGGTCTTTTTGAAAGTTAGAAATATCAGGGTTGGTTCTTGGGTACTTTTTTGAGGTTTTTAAACGACAAGTTTTGACAAATTTTATAAGTTTTAAATTACGTTTATTCTCGGATGCCCAGCGACAATTTCAGAAAGTTAAACAGAACTAGGAGATGTACACCTGAGATTTAAAAATCTTAAGGGTTTCAGTCAAAGAGTGGCTTTGATTAAAAAAAAAAAAGAAAGAAAGAAAAAAAAGAAAAAGAGCGAAGCCTCGGCAAATGGCAAAAACGGATTTAGAGGAAACGACTTTCGAACCCCGTGGACACCCGTAAAGTAACATATACGTATACACAAACGCGGGTAAATTTAAAATGCGATTACGCGAAACGAAGGGTGCCCCTCGCAGGGGATCGGTAGCATTCGGTGGACATAAGAATGGCTAATACGGTGGAGGTAAGGGAGATTGGAGAGCGGACGGAGAGGTGGTTGGATGGCTGCCATTAAAAGATTTCACCCCACCCCCTAAACTCACTCGATCCACCCCCACCCCCTACCCCAACCCGCCTTAACGTCCACGGCGCCCATATATAAGGGTGAGTAATCTGCGAGCCACCCCTTCTTTCTCATTTTCTTTCCTTCTTCTTCTCACCCTTCTAACACACGCGCGCTTCCTACACTCCTCCCCGGCCTCCCACCCTCCCCACTACACACACATGCTACAAATGTATATACAGAGTGTTACCAAATGACCTCTTATACGAATTCAGAGCCTTGCGAAATGCTGACTTATTTTGGATTTTATTATCTAAGTCCTTTACAATTTTGTATTTTTAACTCGACATAATTTTGGCTAAGAATAAAAATGCAGAATGTTGAAAAGTGCTGAATATATGATTACCAAAATTGTGGAATTACAGAAATTAAAAACCAGGATTTGCAAAATTTCGAAGTTAGTAAATTCTTGAATCTAGTAAATTACAGGAATTATGAAATTACTAAAATTATTTAATCATCGACATTTTTTTACCATAATTTTCAAAATCCTGAAACTTTCAATTACTGAAATTTAAAAAATTTTGGCAGTCTTTTAGTTAAAGTGAGGAAATAGTTAAGGAGAGTTATTAAATTATTTTTCAAACCAATTTATTATTATTTGTAATTATCTTTGCTAATGTAAATTAACATCGGTAACAACGTGTTTTTCTACTTCAAAACTAAATTTTTTTCAAATAAAATTTTAAAAAGAATATCGTTATAAAGAAATACATATTGCTTAAACTATTATTTTTGTAATCTTCGATGATCATTGTGTCGCTCTAACTATAAATTTAAAAGAAAATTGAAAAACTTAGAAAAGACCACAAATGTAATAACTATAATTTTTTCTCAAATTTGGTCATATTCCAGAATTGATACATTTGGCTTTAAAATTTTTGAACTCTAAGAAAATAATTTTAAATGATGTAAAACTTTCTTTCTTTCTTTAATTCATTTTTTTCAATAAAAATACTTTGAAATTTAACCAAGAATCTCAAACATTTTTTTAAAAAAATTTCAGAATTCTTCAAAATCTTATTTTTCTCATATCTTTAAAACTTCACATTTGATTTTAAACTCCTTAAATATTCACAAGTCTTGAATTATTTTTTGCTTTTTAAACTTTCAAAATTTCTGAAAATATTTGAAATAATGTAAATCTGTATACATTGAGAAATTTTTCTAAACATTTTAAGATGTTTTTAAATGTACATTAAAAATAAATCGACAGTTTTTTAATTTCTCTACAAAAGTATTAAAATATTTGCTGCAATCTTCAAAAAGCTGATTTTTTTAAGTTTGTTGAAATGTTTTCAAATTGAAATTGTTTAAAAACTGGGAAATACGTTTGAAAAATATTATTATACTTTGAGATATTAAAAAATGCAAATTAATCTTTTAAAATATTTATTAAATCATGTTAAATTTTTCTTCTAATCTTCTTGTCGATTTCGTTAATTTTCTTGTTCAAAAAATTGTATTTTTTGGAACAATTATTTTTGTTAAATTGAGTTATTTATTACCGCACACTAACTGAAAAATAAAGAAAAAGCGAAAAGTTTCAGGAAAAATCTTTTCTCTTCTTCATAATTTTAATATAATATTTGTAATAATAATTTATTATAATAAATAGTCTCAGTTTTTATGGGTATTTATCCATTTGAAAAGAATTAATTTAACACATAATACTTTTCCAAAAAATTGTGAATCAGAATCCCAATAAACATTCCAGACAAATTATTTTTCTTCTGAAATAGGATTTTATGTTGTTATTTCTTATCGTAAACTGTAAACGTAAGAAATTTGCAATGATTTTTGAACCCATGGCGACCATTTTTAATATTTCATACTCAAAAAAAGTTTTTAATATTTCAACCCTCATAAATTTTCAACCCATCTCTGCTTGCCACAACTTGTTTGTAAATTAACTTTTAAATTACGTCTTAGACATATATTATTTT
This sequence comes from Belonocnema kinseyi, assembly GCF_010883055.1. Classification (NCBI taxonomy): domain Eukaryota; kingdom Metazoa; phylum Arthropoda; class Insecta; order Hymenoptera; family Cynipidae; genus Belonocnema; species Belonocnema kinseyi. The sequence continues at coordinate 161,479,149 of NC_046659.1, forward strand.
ATTATTAGTTGAAAAATATATATCTACTTTAAAAGAAATTTTTTAAATAAATTATTATTTTATTAGAAAAATTACCCTTTAATTGAAATTGCATTAATTATTGAGTAGGTAATTAATTAAAACTTAAGTTATTAAAATTACGCAACTTGAAAGAACTTCCAGACTACTTTCCTCTTGAGAACGAACCTGCTCCCTTGACTTTTATCCTAGTCTGTACGTACCTACTTTTAAATACTCGGAAAATGCATTTTAATTAAAAAGCCCGTCAAGCTTGGAAAAATTGGTTCACCGCTTCTTTCAGTTTGCAGAATAGAATAAAAGGAGAACTGTCCAGGTCTCCAAGCTGAAGCCCCGTAAAAAATTAATTCTAATATGAATGGCACATAATTGCGTCTTTCATCTGCCAGGACTCGAGTTAAAAAAGGAAAAAGTATTATCACTTTCGAGTGAAAAGGTACCCTCGAATTATGTTCAGAGGAAAGAAAGAATAATTGGATACGAGGGTCCAGTCAAAAGTACCACCCCTTTCGTGTTTGCCGCCCAAGCCATCTTACCCCTACACCCAGCGCGTCATCTTTAAGGGGATGTAACTTGGAGGGAATAGTACCAACGAGAGACAATTTTTCCCATCAAATTTAATTTAAATTAACATTGAAACAAGTGAGAAATTAATCAATTTTACGTATTTCTATAAATTATAATTTACTTCAGCGTATTGGAACCATGGTGCGGTCTGTGAGACTGCACGTCACAATTTTCTTAAATGAGGGACGTACAATTTTTCTGGGACGGCCACCTTCCGCATTCTGGGATACTAGAACTACGCTCAAGTTTGTTTGTGCCATCTTGTGCTTTAAATAATTTAACACCAATTAAAACAGAAATATAAAATTTTGACGGTACTGTGGTCGTGCGGTCTCTAGGACTGCGTATGACCCACCAATTTTTATTGCTCACCAGTTACACGCAGGGCCATACGTTGTCCACTCACCTTGGCGAAAGCACTACTAAAACTAATAATAACAGCAGACTCGAGAAAGTCCAGGGGGAGAGGGACCCACATATCATAAGCATCGTGCGGTCTGTGAGCCCGCACGACGATACTTTTAGGTATTAACTAAAAAAATTAATTTTTACAATTCCGAGGAATAAATTAAAAATTAAACCTGATTTCTTCCGCCAAAGAAAAATTTATAACAATATTAAATTCCACTATGACAGTTCAGCAATAAATTAAAAACTAAAATTACCTCTTCTAATTCAAAAAATTATTTTATTTCGATCTAAAAAAAAAACTAAAATTACCTGTTCTGTTTCAAAAAATTGTTACTGTTCAAGCAAAACTCTAATCAAAATTGGTCGAACTGTAAAGTTTTATATGTCTTTCAAAAATTAATGTATTAAAAAAATTGAACCTGGTTTTGAAGTTTGAGTCAACACCTTCCACATGCAATTGGCTTTTTGGAACAAATTAAAAACTGAGTTTTTCATAGTAAAAGACAGTGATTGTTTTGAAAAATTTTTTTACTTAAAAAAACGAGCGTATTTTTTGAAGGATCTTGTAGGAAAAAAAACGAAATAAAATAGATTTTATTTGTATTTTTTTGTAAATTAGCACAAGATACCCTTTTTTATTAAGCTGATTTAGAGATATGACATTTTTTTTAAAACAAACATTTTTTCAACGCTGAACATCACGGTATCTATGCATTCTAGAAAAAAAAACTGCAAAGAGAAAAATGTTTATTCTTATTTTTTCTTCATATGAATTTATTCTTGTGTAAAAGCAACTCTTTTTTCTCTTTGGAGTTTTTTACTATAATGCATAGATTCCGAGATACTTAGAGTTAAAAAAGTTTTTTTTTTTAAAAAGTGAAAAAAATGACTTTTTACGATGAAAAACTCAATTTTCAACTTTCTGGACAAATGCTTCAATAACGCAATTAATTATTTAATTTTTTTTCCACAAACGATTTATCAATGCATTTGTTTAGTAAATTTGTTTGAAAAAATCATAAAATTTATCAATTTTTTATCAATTTTGCTGAAATTTTCATAAAGTTTCCAACTGAAAGGACTGGCATTAAAAAAACGAATGCTTTTGCAGAAACATTCCCGAATACTACATTTTTCTATTGAATTCGTTTAAAAAAATCATGAGAGTAATCAACGAATTATGTATTTTTCTAAAATGTACATAAAGTTCCTGATTTAATCAATTGACATTAAAAAAAATGTTCTGCCCAAAATTGCTTGATTGTATTTTTTTATTATATTTGTTTATTTTATTAACAATAATAATCTCAAGAAGAAATGTCTGCATCATTATATTTTTTTATCCAAATTTCATGCAGTATAACTTTGAAAAACGCAAAATCTTGAAAAATCGTCAAATAATTTCCGTCAACAAATAATTTAATTATGAATTTTTTTCTTCATATTATATAATATTGGAATATCTTCAAATATTTGGAATCTATGAAACTTAGGCGATTTTAACAATTCTCCATGTTATTCACCAGCACCGAGAAAGTCAAATGGAAAAAATGTCAATTTTTGTCGTCATGTTTGTTTATTCATAAAACATGTAAAGGCTATTTTAAAAATCAGGTTGGACAACTTTGTTCGAAATTTTATCGGCTTTTTTTCATTTTTTTTATAAATCGCTCAATATTTTTTGACTGTACCAACGAACAATGGGAAAAAGTACATTTTTTGGTTCAAAATACGATTCCGACTGAACCTGTGGACCGATTTGGATGTTTTTTTAAAGCTGATAAAATCTCAAAGAAAGTTGTCCAGCCTGATTTTTAATTTAGTCTGTCGATTTTCTTATAAATAAATAAATATGACGAAAAAAATGACAATTTTTTCTATTTGACGTTCCCGGTGCTCGTCAATGATAGGAAAATTGTTGTAATCGCCGAGGTTTCATAGACTTACATTATATAAAGATATTCCATCATGATACAATAAACAAATTTTTAATAAACAAATTATTTGTTGAAAATGGATTTTCTATAATTTTCAATAATTTAACGTTTTTTCTTTACGTTATTTTGCAAGAAATTTGAATGGAAACAACATTTTGATGAAAAAAATTTCTCTTAAGACTATTCTTCTTAATATTATAAACAAATTTGATAAACAAATGCATAATTCAGGCATTTGTTGTCAGAAAAATTAGTTTATTTCGGTGTCAATGTTTAAAAATTAGAAACCTCATGATAATTTCATAAAAATTTATAATTTATTAATAAATGTGATTATTTTAACAAATTTTGTAGACGAATGCATTATTTGGGCATTTATCGAAGGGAAAACTCGTTTTTTAAATGTCAGACCTTATAATTGGGAACTTTACGATAATTTCAGTAACATTCACAAGACAGGGCCACAAAATGGTTTTGTGAGTCTACTGGAATTCTAATAGGTATAATTTATGTTTTTGGGGTCGCTGAACATGAATCCATTCCCAAAATTGAGCCAGGACGTCAGGATTTGCAGAAAAATTTTTAAAAATAGTTAAAAACCTGGAATTTCTGCATCAATTTTGTCCCCAAACCTACAAACCCCAAATTAACAAGCCCCAAGTCCACAAACCAACAAGCCCCAAACCCCAAACCAAAATCCCTAAACCAAAATCCACAAACCTACAAGCTCCAAATCAACAAACCCACAAATCAACAAATTCCAAACTCACAAGCTCCAAGCCCACAAACAATCTCCATATCCACAAACCTACATACTCCTTATACCCACAAACCCCAAACCCACTAACCCCAGATCCACAAAACACAAACCCACAAGCCCCAAATCCAACAACCTCAATTCCACAAACCCAAATACCTCACATTATACGAGGGTGGATTGATAAGTTTCCGGCCTGACCAAGAGATGGCGCCACTAGGCCTACCTTGAGGTGGCGTTCTATAGTACCATCCTTAGATAGC
>NC_046659.1:161483201-161548148 GCF_010883055.1 Belonocnema kinseyi
TCAGCCTTGGAGGAGATTATGTTGAGAAATAAAAAAAAAATTCTTAAAAACGTTGTTTTTCTTGGTCAGGCCGGAAACTTATCAATCCACCCTCGTATAATACCAATGGAGAAATTGGAAATAAAAAGAATTCCGCGATAAGATATGGCTTATTATAGATTTTCCAAAACATAGCTCGAGGACTTCTAACACAGAAAATACTGCAAAAAGACTTTTCAGAGATTCTAATGAACACTTTCAAATTAGGAAAATATTGCCAATAAACTGCGCAAATGTATGTCAATCTTTATAATTGGTACTACATGCCAGTGACATCACACAAAATTCTCATTCACGGAGCCAAAATTATTGAATCTGCTTTCCTTCCCATTGTTCAATTGACGGAAGAAGCTCAAGAAGCGAACAACAACAATTTCAAACATCTACGAGAATTTCACACTCGAAAATATAGCAGCGAGGCTACTATTATAGATCTTGGACGAAAACTGCTTATTTCGACCGACCCAAAAATTGTAAATCGGAGGCAAAAGCGGAAGAAAAAAGTAATTCTGATAGAAGCTGAAGCTCAAGACTAGCTCAAGACTTAAAATTGAGACCTGGCCTCATATGTTGGTAGTGAAAGAAGAACTCTCTTCAAACTTGTGAGTATCCCGACTTTTCACATGTGACAGAATTTATTTATAACAAATATTAAATGTAATGTTCAATCATTTCTTGTATTCAAACCCTCTTGTGCTGGCCAAATATAAGTACTAAATAAAAAAAAATATATTTTTCTAAATTTAAAAGGACTGACTACTTATGAATGTGAATGAAATTATTGTAAATTTCTTAATTGAAAGGACTGACATTGAAAAAAACGACTTTTTTCCGTCAACAAATACCTCAATAATGCATGTGTTTATAGAAATTGTTAGAAAAATCATCGAATTTATGAACTGATTATAAATGTTTCTGAAATTAAAATGAAGTTATCAGTTAAAAGGAATCGAATAAAAAAAAAAAATTTCGTCAACAGATACCCGAATAATGCATTTATTTATTGAATTTGTTTTAAAATTAAAAAGTTCATTAAATAGTGATGGATGTTACTAAAATTATCTTGAAGTACACAATTAAAAAGACTGGCTTTGAAAAAACGAATTTATCCGCCGATAAGTGCTCGAATAATACATTTCTTTATAATATTAACAAGAATAGTCTTAAGAGTCTGACACAGTGCCAGATTTTCACTATACTTTAAAAATATTATGTTTTTGGTGCGGTATCTTCAAAAATAATTTTTATCTAACTTTGGAAACAAAGAATATTTTATTACAGTTTCACATTTTCTTTTAAATTGACTTGACAATGTGGAGTATTGTAGTTTACACTTCATTTGTTAGCGTCACCTGAAAATATCTTTGTATTGGTCGAGCGGAACCCACAGGTATTTCCTTGATTTCTATTGGAGTTAATAGTGTAACCATGCCCTGCTTGTCTATTTTCGCCCGTTTGTAATATTTAATATGATGAACGTAAAGTCCAGCAAGAATATTGGTACTCTCCAATATTGCAAAGACGTCACCATCGAATGTTGATATGACAATGTGTTCTTGGTCTGGCACAGGTTTAAATGCATTATGCCCCACTTGTAATTTAACAATTCTATCGGAAGGGAAAGTGTATCTTCGTAATTTGAATATCCAGTTCGGATTGGCGTAAGAAGTAAGCCGAATATATTCAAAATATTTAAATCCATATCCATGCATGTTAGGAGAAGGAAGTCTGGCAGGTGTAACTGTGCACCTGGCAGGAGGAGACTCGTCTTTAGAATCAGATGTGTCAGAAGGCATCCTTAAAGGAGAAAGCTTGGGATGATTTAAATTGGCAGTATTCTTGGCAGAAGACTCGGCAGGATGTAACTCGGCAGAAGGAGTCCTGGAATTTGTTCTTTCATAAGAATGATGTATTTTAGGAGACTGAGAAGTTCCGGTACAAGGTGAATCAGGATTAGGCTCGACGTTTAAATCAAACTGCAAACTTAAATTCCTTTTAGGAGGATGCGGCGTACTGGTGCGAGGAGAATCAGAGGTAGGTTCGACGTTCAAATCAAACGGCAAACTTAATTCTGCAACAAAAAAAGGAGGATTACATTTTTAGGGTTTTATACCAGGCAGAAACCTGTATTGTTTTGGACCGTTGTGCGTTTCTCATATTATGTTCCTAAGTGGAAAGTGAAGGGAAGCAAAGGGAGGTGTTACAGAGAAAATAAGAGGTAGTAAGGATAAGTTAGGAGAGGGTATTCAAGGGAAGTAGATCGCCCTCTCAATAAGAAACTGGGGAGGAAGCATCTCCACGAATAGAAGTACCCCCTCCACTAGCCTTCCCCTAGTCATAAAACACGATACGGTATCGGGTTACGCTCGGGGTTACGTTACTCAGCGAGCGAAAGGGTATCGTGGAGGGGGCAGTTTTTGAGGTCAAAGTTGGAGAAATACAGTTTCTTATATAGAGACCGAGCTGTAGTTTCGGCCAGGTGCACGTTCGTAATAGTATTTTCATATGTGAGAAAGGAGCGGCTACAGATCTCAGAGAATTAGTGGAAGGGAGGTAGTCGGATGTATAGAGGAAAGTTAGGGAAGATCTAGTAGAAGTAGCGATAAAAAATGAGAAGAGGAAATTTATGGGAGCGGAAAAGCGAGGAAAAGCAGGTTAAAGGACAGCGAATAGGTGAGGAAAAGTATGGATGGGGGAGATTTGAGTGTCTTTATTAACACCTTATTAGGTAACGACTTTTTTGTACTTTCAGTGTTTTTGGAATGATTGAAAGGATTTCAAATTGCGGTACCATACAAATGTTTTCAAAAATATAGATATATTAAAATATTATGATATTTACCAATAAAATCAAAAATAACCACCAATGATAGAGCCAGAGTAGAGAGAATCTTCATTTTGCCTAACAGGGAAAAAACTGATTACTGTAATAATGAACAATTTGGTTGACAGCGTAGCTAATGATTATCCTACAACTTTACTTAATTATATAATACACATACACTATCAAAAGATAATATGGTATAATTAACGGGTGGCTTATTGAAATTTTTTGCATATTAAAAATGGATCTTTTTAGTGGCGTCGGTTTAAGAAAATATTAATTTTCTTATCGAAAATTTAAATGTTTCCTTTAAAATTCGTGTTTTTTTATTTGAAAGATTGTTTTCTTGTTTAAAAATTCTTCTTTTTTAAATTCAATTAATTAGTTGAGAATAAACTATTTTCTAGAAAATTTACCTGTTAATAGAACATTATTATTTTTGTTTTTGTATTAAATTTTAAAAACTTGTTCAAACATTCATGTTCTTAGTTGAAAATACATCTTCTTTTAATTAGAAAATTAATATTTTTTTCTAGAAATACAAATATTCCATTTTTTGCAAAAGTGTATCACCAATAAGTTGAAAATTTAATTAATAAACAGAAAATTCATGTATCTTGTTAAAAAAATTTCTTTTTATATGTAAAATTCATCTTATTTTTAAAAAACTCATCATTTTGTCTGAGGGTTAAATCATTTAGTTAAAAATTCGTTTACTTTAGTTGAGTTCAACTGATTGAAAATTTGTTTCATTTTGTTATAAATTAATTTTTTTAATCTTTCATCAATTGAAGCTTCAGCTATTTGGTAGGTAATTAATTACTTTGTTAAAAACTCAAATTTTTGTTTAGAAAATCCAATTAATTGGTTAAAAATTAAGCTATTTACTTAAAAATTAAACTATCTGTTAGAACTTTTTTTTTAAATTGAACTACTTGGTTGAAAAATTGTGTATTCAGTTTAGAATACATTTTCTTTTACATTGAAAATTATATTATCAATCTAAAAATACAAATATTTCATTTGTATCGAGAGTGTAGGGATATATATATTATAAAAAAATATACAATTATTTCGTGAAAAAATTCATGTATCTTGTTAAAGACTCGTCTTTTTGTATAGAAAATTAATCTTTTTTTTTTTTAATCATCTTTTTGATTGAGGATTCAATAATTTGGTTAAACCTTTTTCGATTTTCATTCATTTCAACTGGTTTGAAAATTTGTTTTTTTTTTGTAAATTAATATCTAAAATAATTTTTTCGATGAAACTTTGACTAATTGGTAGAAAATTGATTACATTATTAAAAATTCGCTTTTTTGTTAAAAAAAGTATTGGTCTTCATGTTTAGAAAATTAATGTTTTTTGTTGAAATTTAACTTTTTTGTTTAAAAGTCTACTATTTTTTAGAAACTCGTCTTTTTGCGTTAAATTGAACTGGAAAGTAATTTTTCAAACTGAAAATTGAACTATATTTCATTTTTTGTTGATAAATTAGATTTTTGAGCATAAAATTCATTTATTTTATTAAAAATTTGTCATCTTCAATAGAAAATTAATCTTTTTTTTGTTAAAAAATTTATCTCTTTTATAGAAAATTAAATTGTTTGAATAAGAAGTGAACTATTTAGATGAAAATTGATCTATTTCGTTAAATTCTTACAATTTTCTGGCATAAATGTAATCGCTATTCGTCGAATATGGCCTTTTTAAAAAAATAGAACTTCCTTCTAAAATTTCGTTTTTTTCTGCAAAAAAATGCGACAGCTTGATTAAAATTTCAACTGTAATTTCAAACGTTCCCTTCTTTTGCTTCGAAGTTTAACTGTTTGTATATTATTAAAGAAACTGTTATTTTTTTCATAAAAATTCGTATTTCATTTGAAAAATTTCTCTATTTTGGCAAAAAATATTTCTTCACTGGAAAATTCAACTTTCTTGTTGAAAGTGACATAAATTTTGATTGAGATCTCACGAATTTGAAGAGTTTCATATTTAATACTATATAACATATACGTTAATTTTATTATAAAAAAGTATTTCAATATTATTTAAGTTAATAATTTGAAAGTATTCATTTTTATAATCTTGAATAAATCACCCGGTTAATAGTTTTATACTACACATCGGTTGTGAATATTAATACTATAGTTCTTATCACATTGATTACATATGCCTCGAGTTTATCCTTGGGACATATTTGTTATTTATTAATACATGTGACACGTGTCATTTTATCAGTTTTTTCAGCTTTCACAAAAGAGTTACATTTTTAACCACAAAACTAGTTTTATAATGTCAAAAACATAGATAAATTTTCAACAAAGTATTTAAACTTTTTTTTCAGTAGTTCAATTTATAAGCTTAAAAATATCAATTTTTTATAATAAATGGAATCACTGAATTTTTGATTTTAGGAATTAATTTTGAACCAAATAAATCAATTTTTAAATGACTAAGCTTCAACGCAAATGGACACATTTTTAACAATTCTTTAAAATCTTTAACAGAAAAGTCCAATTTTAAAACAAATAGTTCAATTTTTAATTTAAAAAATATATATTTTTACCCGAAAATGTAATCATCAGATTTTAGGTTTGAAAAATGAATTTTCAAAAAAAAACTAATTTTCAAGTGAGTGAATTCAGCAAACAAAGACAAATTGTTAACAAAATACATGAATTTTTTACTATAAAATGTTAATTTCGAATTTAAGTTTCATTCTTTAACTAAAAACAGAAATTAGGAGAAAATAAAGTTAATTTTTAAACATTAAGAAATAAAACGATTCAAATCGAAATAACTAGATTGTCAACGAAAAAGTTACATCTTTAGTTGAAATTATGAATCTAAAAAAAATTCAAATTAAGCATTTAACATTCGACAAAATATTTGAATTTTCAACAAAAAGATGGATTTTTAAACAAAAAGTTCTGAGTACATTTTTTAAGCCCAAAAATAAATAATAAACCAAAAATAGTTGTATTTAGAAGGCAACCAACCAAACTTCTTAATCCCACCCTTTTTTAATTACAATAGAGCATTTTATGGTGATTGTCCAAATTTGGTCGTTGGATTTTTGGTTTTATTTTCAGGAATTCTATACAATTTTCAATAAGAAAACTTCAATTTTCAATTAAAAATATCGGCTTGAAGTAAAAATTTAATAGTTAAATTTTCAGTCAAGTCATTAAATTCTCAAATCAGAGAAGAACTAATTTTTGGCAAAAATAGTTAATTTTCAACAAACCAGATGATTGTGTTCAGCTAAAATGATCAGTTTTATAACAAAATAAATTTTTAAGAAAAGTGTTCAAGAATCTTCCAGGATGAACTATCGAACAAAATAAATTAATCTCTAATTAACAGTATTAATTTTCAACTAAAAAGGATAAGTTTTCAAAGAGTTAGTTACATTTTGAACGAAAAAAGAAATAGTTAAATTTTCAGTTAAACAAATCAATTTTTAACCAAAAAATGAAATGATTTCTCAACAAAATAATTGCATATTCAAACGAAAAAAAAGTTCTTCAATTCGAATGCAGAAATAAATTGAAAAGATTTTTAAAAAGTTTATTAATTAAAATAAAGTTCCATTTTTAGACAATAAATATGAATGCTTAAGGAAAAATGCAATTTTTGATATCACATCCAAATTTTAGTTATTTTGTTTATTTTTGTTATCAATTAAAAATAATTGATTTTTTATTAACAGTTGATTAAGTTGATTAAATGTTCTACAAGACAGCATCATTTTTAACCCTGAAATATGAATTTTTGAAAAACTGAGAGGGGGTCAAATTTTACACAAATTTTACGAAAAATAAAGGTGTATAGTTCTAAAATTATTAAATATCTTTTGAAGTGACAGAAATTATCCCTAACACGATTTAAAAATTTTCCAGATTTTGGGAAAATTTTCAGGAATCTTTTGTCATATTGTGATATCTTCTTAAGCATTCTTTCTGAATAGATTTTCAAAAATACAAACTTATTTCAAATTTTCGCAAAAGTCTTAAGACAATTTGTTGAATCCTTGAAACCTTTCAGAAATCTTAAAAAGTCGACATTTTGTTTTTAATTTATAAAAATCTTTTAATGTTTTAAGTTATTGCTTTATCTTTTAAAAATAATTAAGTATCTCTCAAAGCTATCCTATTTTTTCTGCAATTTTGTAATGTTGCAAAACTAAAAATTTTGACTTAAAAATCGTTCAAATTCTTTCGTATTTATAATCGCACTTTAATTATGAAAAGCACGATAGCACAGGTCAATTTTTACCAATTTGAAACAGAAGTAAGGAATTTCTTTTGTCAAAAAACAAAAAACTTGGGAGGGATCGATCAGCAAAAATTAAAAGTAAAATGCTTGGACCACTCTGCTGAATAGGCATTGGAGAAAGATTGATGTTTGAATATCCAGTTCGAATTCTTCCTGGAAGTAAGCTGCATAAATTTAAAATCTTCAAGTCCATGTCCACGTCTGTCAGACGAAGGAAGTCTGGTAGGTGAAACTGCGCACCTGGCAGGAGAAGACTTGTCAAGGAGAATGAGAAGTTCCGGTACAGGGAGAATCAGGAATAGTTTCGACGTTCAAATCAAACCGCAAACGTGAATGCCTGTTGGAAACATGAGAAGTTCCGGCACGAGAAAACTCAGAAATAGGTTCAATGTTCAAATCAAACTGAAAACTTATATCTGCAACAAGAATCAGAGGCTAACATTTTCAGAATTTCGGAGTGCCAGGAGGAGACGTGTATACAGATCGGCCTCTCAATAAGAAACTGGGGAGGAAATAATTCCTCAAATAGTAGTACCCTCTCCACTAGCCTTCAACTAGACAACAAACACGATACGGTGCTGGGTTACACTATTCAGCGAAATACAGAATTTCGTGGAGGGGGCAGCTTCCGAGCTCCAAGTTGGAGAAATACATTTTCTTATTGGGAAGCAGACCTGCAGTTTCGGCCAGGTGTACGTCTGCAATACGAGGTAGAAAGGGAGGGTTAACAGATGAAATGAGGGGAAGTAATTAGAAGTTAGGAAGGGCAAATGAAAGGAAGTAGGGTATATATAAGGCGGGGTAGTAGATAAGGTGTAGTGGGGGAAATAGAACTGGGAGAATTGTTGATCGGTCAAATTGTAATTTGTGGAACCATATGAACGTTTTTACAATTATAAATATATAATAATATATTTATATTATTTCTATATTCATTAATACAATTAAGGATAACAAACAATGATAGGGCCAGAGTAGAAAAAATCCTTATTTTGTGTAACTGAGAGAAAACTGATTACTGTAATAGTGAAGAAGCTTTTCACATGCGGAGCTAATAACTATTCTGGCACTTTCCTAATTAATATAAGATACATAAACCACAAAATAATAGTATCCTAAGACTAACCGGGTGGTGTATTAAAAATTATAACAAAAAGAAACTAAAGTTTTTGTTAAAATCAATTTTTGGTTTCGAAAAATCTGTTAGAAAAAAAAACCTCTCTATGGGAAAGGCGCCCAAAACGATGAATTCGTTCCAAAATCAATTTTCTTTAGAAATGAATCCAAAGGACGCAACTATTATATTTTTAATTTCAAAATTCATTTCGTTTGGTTAAAGATTCTACTATTTAAATAAAAATTTAATTACTTTTTAGGAATACTCATTTGAATTTTTTTGTAACGATTTAGTTAAAAATTCTATAAGTTTTTTGTTTGATCTTTTTGAAAGTTAGTCTTTTTATTTAAAAATTCTTCTTTTGGTAGGAAATTCAACTAATTATTTGAAAATGAAACCATTTACATACAAATTTTATTTTTCAGTAAAAAATGTATATTTTCTTAAATATCAAAATTAATTTTTTTTATCTGAAAATGCACTTATTTCTTTTTTCAAAATTTTATCAACAATAAGCTTAAAATTTAATTATTCGGTAGAAAATGCATGTATATTTTTTAAAATTCAACTTCTTTATTGAGGGTTCAATTATTCGGTTAATAAGGCTTCCATTTTCGTTGAGTTTAACTATTTTTAAAATTAATTTTATTTCGTAGTAACTTAATGTTTTAGGCCTTTCTTCAGTTGAAACTTCAACTATTTGGTTAAAAATTGATTACTTTGTTCAAAATTCGTCTCTTTTTTATAAAATTTATTCTTTTCATTAAACATTGAATTAAAATTCTTTTTCCTTTTCCTACAAACTAATTTTGTAATATTTTTTATTCGTATATTCAAATATTCGGTAGAAAGTTCATGTGCTTTGTTGAAAATTCGTCTTTATGGTTAGAATATTTATCTTTACCCTAAAAATTCATCTTTTTAATTTAAAATTTAAATATTTTGTTAAAGCCTGAACTACCGTGTGCAACATTCATTTTTTACAGAAGATTAATTATTTTAGTTGAAAATTAAACTATTTCGTTTAAAATTGAACTATTTAAATGATAATTAATCTATTTTGTTAAATACGTACTTTATTTTATCACTTTTTTTTCTGCATGAAAGTTCAACTATTTGATTAAAATTGGACCTTTTGTTTATAAAATTCTCGCATATTTTGAAGTGAGACGAAAATTTTTTATTTTCATATATCAATTTCAAATAATAAAATAAAAACGAGGATTTCATTCTGCCAAAAGTGGTGGTTCTGGGGTTTACAAAACGTGGAGATCTTTTGAACAAGTAAGGATACAAATTTTTGAAAATTCGAATACTTTTTCAATCATAAGTTATGATAATGTTAAAAAAATGATTCCCCTATTATTTAAATAAATAATTTTCAATTATTCATTTTCATGGTGCGAAATTCCTCAAAATAAAACCTAGAAATCAACGAACAAATTTAGACAAGCACCATACAATGTTCCTGTTACAATTTGTAAAAAGATATAAATTTTCCAAACAAAAAGAAAAGAAAGGAAAAAATTATTTGACGAAAATAAAAAAGAGAAAAGAAAAATGAAAAGGCAACTAACCAAATCCCCTTTTTTATTTTTGTCGTTCTTTTTCATTATGATCTAATGGCAATAAAAAAAGCCGTGTAAAAAATAATCAACAACGTTTTGGCACTCATAAAGCACCCACATCAAGTCAAGAAAAATTTTAGCAGGCAGGAGCATCAACGAAACCACGATGCTCTATAGCTGATTTCCTGAGAATCAAGTGAAGTTCATCGTGGTTTCGTTGCTGTTCCTGCCTGCTCAAATTTTTCTAGCCTTGATAAGGGTACTGAATGAGTGCCGAAAATTTATTGAATATTTTTTAATTTTATTTCACCTTTTTTCAAATTGCAATAGGAACATTTCATGCTGGTTTCCCAAAAATAGGATTTCCCATTAAATAGGATCTTAAATTAGATTTCAATCTCATTGAAATTTCTTAAATTTGTATTCATTAATAATATTTTGAATAGGTCACCCGTTAGTAATTTGATGCTACGCATAGTTGTGAATATGTATATACTATATTTCTTATCACATTAATTACATATTCCTTGAGTCTGTTCTTGGATCAATATTTTTATTTCAATAATACATACAACACATGTCATTTCGTCAGTTTTTTAAGCTTTAACAAATGAGTTGTATTTTTAACAAAATAATTTAATTTTTCAAACATTCGTCATTTTTGGTGGGAACATTCTTGAAAAATAATCACAAAAATTTTGACACTCATACAGCACCCTTATCAAGGAAAAAAATAAGCCATGATGCAATAAAAGATAAATAAATAGTTAAATTTTCAATCGAAAAACATAAATCATTGACGAAACATGTAATAGTTAATATTTCAACAAAAATAATTTCAATTTTGAATAAAAGCAAATAAGTTTGAAAAAAGTCGAGTTTTCAACAGACATACATTTTTTAACTGGAAAACATCAATTTCCAATTCAAAGTGCCTAGTATGTATAAATTGAATAATTAAATTTTTAATCAAGAAAATTTAATCTCAAACTACAAATAAACTAACTATTAGCGAAGTAACTTAATTTTCAACAAACGAGATGAATTTTTAAATAAAAGTATGAATATTAAAACCAAATGAATTTAAAAAAAAAAGTGTTCAAAAACCATCCAAGATGATTCATGAAACAAAGTAAATGAATTTTCAATCAAGTATTTTAATTTTCAACTATAAATAAGAGTTTTTAACAAAATAGTTATATTTTCAACTAAAAACTATGAATTGTAAAGGAAACAGTGAACAGATTAATCTACAGTTACACAAATTTATTTTCAACCAACAAATGAAATGATTTTTGAACAAAGTAGTTGTATTCAGACAACACAATAAAAATTTCAGCTAAATGGAGAAATTTTAAACCAAACAAGATGAATGCCGGACCAAAAATATTGAGGCAGATAATTAAAAAAAAAAAAATAATTAGGGGAAAAAGAGTGAAGTCTGATATTAAATGGCATTTTTAAAGTATAGATTAATATAAACAAAAAATGTAATAATTGATGATTCAAACTAAAAATATGTTTAAGTATTATAAATTAAAACAATTGGACCCAACAAAAGAAATATTTAAATTTTAAATTAAAATTATTTGAATTTAAACAAAAAAAAACCAATATTCAACTACATAATTGAATCCTCAATTACAAATAACTATTTTTAAACAAAAAGTTTTGTTTTAAACAAAGAAAGAATTATTCCCAAATAAAAAAGACAAAATTGAAAGTAAGATTTTTCAGTCTAGAAAGAAAAAACAATCAATTAAATGCTGTAATTTTTAAGCCAAAAAAGTGAAATTTATCACAAAACAGTATAATTTTTAACCCTATTATACGAATTTTAAAGAAAACATAATTCTAGTTTTTAAATTAAATTGTGAATGTTCAACCAAAGCAAGTGTATTTCTAGTTAAAAAAATTATTGAATATTCTGCCAAAAATATCTTTTAGTCAAGAAAAAAAAACTCAGACAAAATTATAGTTTGAAGTAAAAACTATTTTTTAGTACAAAACAAAAAAATAAAACGTCATTTAATTTTTTTAATTTATTTGGTTTAGTTGCTGTAAAGTTATATAAATATAATTTTCCTAAATAATACAAAAAAATTAAAAAAGATTTTTCAAGATTTCAGATCATTTATGATATTTTTTTATTATTTAGGTGTGTCTAATCATAAATTTGTATAATTATGAAATAAGTGCTATTTGTGAATAATTTTGTTTACTCTTTTATTAATAATAAAATTCAGGACCAAGCCTACCTTTCTTAGTGCTTATTTTTTATTATCCCAATTTGCAACTCGATGTGTCGTTTTGTGTGCCACTTGTACCATGACCTTCAATATTGTTTCTAAAATAAAAAAACAATGGGAATTTTCCTGGGAATCGTATGAAAATTTTTTTCATCCCTTGAAACGTTCCAAAATTCTTTAAAAATTTACGTTTTGTTCTAAATTTATTAAAATCTTTCTATTTTAAAATGATTTTTGTATCTTTATAGAACAGTTAAGTATCTCTTAAACGCATGCGATTTTTTCACAAATTTGCAATCTAGCAAAATAAAAAATTTATGCTTTAAAATCGTTTACATTCTTTTCCTATTTGAATTCCTATATTTGTTATTAAAAGCCAAAAAAGAAAGTCAAATGTTTGGAACCCCCTACTGATAGGATATTGAAGAAATATTGAAGCATTCAAACCTGACTACATTTACTTTTTATTATCGTTATTTCCAAGCATTACATAGTTGTAAACTTTTATCTGACTCAGGGCAACAAAGAATATTATATTTCAGTTAACATTTTTTTTTAAATTGAAGTAAAAATTTGGAGCATTGCGGTTTACACTTCATTTTTTAGTGTCACTTGAAAATGTCTCTGTATTGAGCGTGAGGGACCAACAGGTATTTCATTGATTTCTGTTGGTGTCAATGGGGTAATTATGCCGTGTTTGTCTATTTTCGCTCGTTTGAAACGTCTTATATCATGAAAATAGATTCCAGCAAGAAAATCAGTATCCTCTAATATTGCGAAAACGTCACCATCGGATGTTGAAATAACAATGTGTTCTTGGTTTGGCACGGGCTCAAAGATGTTACGTGTCACTTGCAATCTAATATCTCTATCGGGAGGGAAAGTGTATCTTCGAAGTTCAAATATACAGTTCCGATTCGTCCTAGAAGTAAGCCGAATGAATTTCAAATGCTTAAGTCCATATCCACGTTTGTCAGCCGAAGGAAGTCTGGTAGGTGGAACTGCGCACCTGACAGGAGAAGACGTGACTGGAGTATCAGGTCTGGCAGAATGAAACCTTAAAGGAGAAAGCGTGGCACGATGAACCCTGGTAGCAAACTCTGCAGGATTCTCGACATGAGGTAGTTCAGTAGGACGTAACTCAGGAGGATGTAACTCGGCAGAAGGAAACCTGGATCTTGTTTTTTCAGGGGAATGAGAAGTTTCGGTGCAAGGAGAATCAGGAATAGGTTCGACATTTAAATCAAACTGCAAACTTAACTGCCTGTTGGGAACATGAGAAGTTGCCGTGCGAGGAAAATCAGGAATATTTTCGACGTTCAAATCAAATTGCAAGCTTAACTCTGCAACAAGAAACAGAGGATATATTTTTGTAGGGTTTCGTAGTCCCAGCACGAGACTTGTATACAGATCGCCCTCTCAATAAGAAACTGGGGAGGAAGCCGTTCCGCGAATAGAAGTACCCCTTACACTAACCTTCCACTAGTCATTAAACACGATACGTTGATGGGTTATACTATTTAGCGAGCAAAAGGGTATCGTGGTAGGGGGAAGATTCCGATCTCAAAGTTGGAGAAATGCAGTTTCTTATTGAGAGGCCAACCTGTAGTTTTGGTCAGGGGTACGTCTGCAATAATATTTTCCGAGGCGGAAGGGGAGAAGCTGCAGGGGAAACAACAGGCAGTAAGGGTAGTGAAGAAGTGGGAGATGTGAGAGGAATGGTAGCAGGGAAGATGTAGTGGTGGAAGTAGAGCTTAGAGAAATGTGGAAGCGGGGGTGTAGGATGTAAAGAGGAAAGTGAGGGAAGATCTAGTGGGAGAAGGGATGGAAAATTAGAAGAGGGAAATTATGGGATGGGGAAAGTTAGGGAAAGCAGTTCAAAGAAATTTAAATAGGAAGAGAAGTATGAATGGGAGAAGTTTGATTGACTTACTTAACGCCTGAATAGGTTGAGAAATCTTCTTTTTTTATCACATAACTCTGACTAATTTTTTTTAAAGTGCGTGGACATTTCTGAGAGTATTTTAGGTTTATAGCATAATTAAAAATTACTTACGTAAGATTTGACCGAATTTGCGAAATTCACTTTTTTATACTTCAAGTGATTCTAGAATAGTTGAAAGAATTTCAAATGATTTCAAGTCATGTCAAAGTATTTCCACAGAATTGAACTCGGTTAAAATGCGCATTTCGTCGGACAAATTGTTATTTTCGTAGCTACATGAATGGTTTTAAAAGTATAGATATATTATATTATTATATATACCAATAGAATCAAGGATAACCACCAATAATATGGCCAGAGTATTGAGGATCCTCATGTTGTCTAACTGAGAAAAAATTGATTACAGTAATAATGAACAATTTTGTTAACAGCGTAGGTAATGATTATTTTGCCACTTTACTGAATTCTATAATATACATACACTACCAAAGGATAGTATCGTATGACTAACCGGGTGACTTATTAAACATTATCAGAACAAAAATTGCGATTTCTATCAAGAAAAATTTTGTGTTTTTTAAAAAACCGCAACAAAAAGGAAACTCTCTTGTTAAAAAGGAACCCAAAACGATGAATTCATCCCACATAAAACTTCCGTTAGAGCTAAAACAAGACAATTTTAATGGAGCAATTTCCTAATGAACCTCAATTTTACGTTATCCACTTCAACGTTTTATCTTGTTTATAACATTAGTTTAAAGTTAAGGTATACAATAGAACTCTTATGGATATAATTTTATAAAGAGAATTAAAGTCAAAAATATTGTCCCAAGTATAATGTATATTATGGCTTCATGAATGCCGTTCAAGGGTTATATACTAAACTTGTAAACAGAAAGGTATATTCAAACGAAAGAAATTTTTCATCCTGAATGGTACTTCGACAAATTTTGTTTTTCTATTCAATTTTTTTCTAAAAGAATTCTTTTCGGTGGCACCAAAAATTACGGTTGGTAAATTAGTTTTTCTTATATTTTTGGTACATATCTCTTTTTTTCTCGTTTCCCCGTTAATCAGCTTAAATTTGAACTGAATCAGTAAAAAGAAAGAAGAAATTTAACTATTTTTGGTTAATGAAAATTTCATCACATACTTTGTTAAAAATGAAAATTGGTATTTTTTAATGAATTTAACTCTTTCTTATTTAAATAAAGATCTTCCTTGACTGAAATTGAAACTATTATATTTTTGGTTGAAAATTTATCTTCTGAATTAAGAATGTATCTTTTTTATTTGAAAATTATTTTTTGGTAGAAAATTAAACTATTTGATTGAAACTTACCTATTTGTTCAAAATTCTTTTATCTGAAAATATAAATATTTAATTTTTCACAGTGTGTTATTAATAGGTAGAAAATTTAACTATCTGGTTGAAAATAATTTTTTTTTGTAAAAAATAAATCTTATTTGTCGAAAATTTATTTTTTTTATTCTGAATTTAATGCTTTGGTTTACAATTGGTCCATTTTAGTTAAGTTCATCTAGTTGGAAAGTTCGTTTTATTTTGTTGTTTATATTTAGTATTATGTTGGAAACTTGTTTGCCTGTTCTTTGTTAAAAAATAATTTTTCAGTCTGAAAATTTAACTATTACATGTTTGGTTGATAAATTATATTTTGTAGAATAAAATTGATATATTTTATTGGCAATTCGTCTTTTTTGGTTGAAAATAACTATGACGACTTTCTGATCAAAATTCATCTTTTATGTGGAAAATTTTCCTATTTTGTAAGAAAATATTTTTTGAACAAAAATTCAAATATGTTAAAAATGACATATATTTTGACTTGATTCTCAGGAATTTAAAGAGTTTGGCATTTATTTCCACATAGAATCTACATTATTTTCATTATAATTAAATTATCCCGTATTCTACTGCGTCGTTAGTGTATACGAATACGATAGTTCTTATCACTTTAATTACCTTTGCTTCGACTTCGGCCTTGGGTCGTATTTGTATTTTATTAAAAAATGTAACACGTGTCATTTTATCAATTTTTTTAAAGTTTAACGAAAAACTTGAATTTTTAACAACTTAAAATAATTTTTCGATTTATCGCGTCGTCTCGAAATTGAAAATGGGTAGTTAGAAAGCCGTCCTAAATTTTTAAGCAACTTAAATTTTTCATAAAATCTTTAAATTTTCTAAAAAGTTCTTAACTTTTAGCAAAATAAGTCAATTTTTTCAACAGAAAATGGGGAAATTATAACTTTAGTTTCAAAAATTAATTTTCAACTAAGTAAATTCAATTTATTACTTGAAAAATATTCATTTCAAACTGAAAACTGAATCATTAAATTTTGAATATAAAGAATTCATATTTAACAAAAAATAAAATAAAATTTTTAACCCATTAAGTTTGCGTATATAGACAAAATCAACCAAAAAGAGAATCATTGAATTTTTGGTTAAAAGATGAATTTAAAATGTCATTTCAATTGATTTAAATTTGTCAATGAAAGACGAATTTTCAAAAAACTCCATCAATTTTACACTAAAGAACATTAATTTTGAATTTATTTAGCATTCCTTAACCAAAAAGAAAAATAAATAGGCATTAAAATAAACTTTTTAACAGCAGCAAAAGCTACTTTCAGGCAAAATAGCCAATCTTTTAACAACAAATAATAATTTTTCAGATAAAATGATGAAAACAATAATTTTCCGAAAATTTATGATTCTTTAGTAAAAAAAAGATTAGTTTTCAACCAAATAATTATATTTTCAACTAAAAATAATCAATTTCTCACCAAAAATGCAATAGTTGGATTTTCAGTTGAACAATTTTTTTTCAAACAAAAAATGAAATGTTTTTTTAACAAATTAGTTTCTTTTTGGACAAAACTACTGGAATTTCAACCGAATAGTGGAATTTTTAACAAAACGAGTTGAACTCCGAACGAAAAATATGAAGGTGGACTGCTTAACTAAAAAAAATTACACTTGAAATTAAAAAAAAAACTTTCTTGTCTGTTATATATAGATAAAATCTAAAATAAGATTTTTAACTTATTTTTAGAATTATGTAAATATAGGCTTTCTAGCAAGTTTTAAAAAATTTAGAGAGAAACCTTTGAATTTAAGAAAATAAATCAAGAAAATTTTCGAATCATTAACCAAGTAAAATTAATTTTTAACCTCTTTAATTTTTAACCGTAAAGATAAATGCTCAGCTCAAAATGCAGCGGTTAATTCAAACAAAAATTTATTTAAATATTAGAATTAAAAACAACATAATCCAACAAAAGCAATATTTTAATTTTTTCAAAAATATTACCTTTTTAAATCAAAATCAGTTAAAATAAAAGAAAGAAGACCAATTTTCAACCAACTGGTTGAATTCTCTTTTTAAACAGAATAATTTTTAAATAAACATTTGTATTTTAAACTATTCAATAATTATTCTTAAATAAAAAAGACATAATTGAAACTAAGTAAGACTTTTCTGTCAATAAAGTAAAAAATTCAAATCAATATTAAATTTTTAAGCCAAAAAGTCCAATTTTCTGCAAAAAAGTATATTTTTTGTCCTAAAATATGTATTTTCAAAAAGAACCAGTAAATTTCCATTTAAATGGTTTCAGTCTTCACAAAATACACGAATATACTACCAAAAAGAAAAATTGTTACCATAAAGATGAGTTTTCAAATAAAAAAGCATTTTAATTTTAAACCTGATTGTCGTAGTGTTATTAAAGGGAGATATATAAGATTTTATTAAATTACTATTTATTATTTTAAGTTTCTTTTTTATTTGCTTTGAAATTATATAAATATCATTTTCCATAATAGAAAATTTTCTAAAATAAAAAACCATTTGAAATTTTCCCAGAAATATTATGGCCATTTTTTCCTCCATATCATGGTTTCATTTTGACGAATTTAAAACTAAAATACGAAATTTATTTTGTCAGAAAACGAACAAACGGGGGGGAGGGGGGAATTGATCAGTAAATGTTGGTAGTCAAATGTCATTTTATATTGTTTCAAAATAAATTTTGAGAATTAATTTTCTAAAATAAAAAATAAATCTAAATTTTTCTAGAATTCTTTAAAAAGCTGGAATTTTTATCGATTCTAGATACATTTTTGATTCTACGCTACATTTTGCCCCAATTAAGCTTAAATACCCTGGATGCAAATATAAATGAGCAGTAATTTAAATTTTCCATTATATTTTCTGTCTGAAAAAAAGTTTTCCTAACAATATTTAACGTACTTTTAAAACCAAAATTAACTATTTTTAGAGCCCGCGAAAGGCCTCTCCATAAGATCCCATGTTTTTGAACACGATTTTAAACAGTGATAATTTAAATTTTAACCAGGAAAGAGGCCGTAAAAAGGTATTACTTGGAAGAGAAAACATTTCTCCGCAAAAAAACTAATTGTAATGATTTTTCATCTAATCGATCCAATAGCAGGACTACCATAAGATTCCTCTGTATTCTTTCCATGTTTAAAAACCCCACGATAGTGATCAAAGTCTCGCCACAAGGGTTAAATTTTTTCAAATTCAAAACAAAAATACAGAATTTCTTTTTTCAGAAATGTAAAAAAATTGGCGGGATGACTTACCAAAAATCTTAAGTCGAATGTTTGGACCATCCTTCTGATAGGGTATTGAGAGAAGATTGAAGCATAAAGAACCGGAATACTTGTGCTTTTTATTATTATCATTTCTAATCAGTACATGGTTGTAAAATTTTTATCATAGTTATGATCAAAAAGAGTATTATAATTTAGTTTTATATTTTCTTTTTAATTGAATTGACAGTCTGGAACATTGCTTTTTAGACTTCCTTCAAACGCGTCACATCAAAATGTTTTAGTATCAGGCGTGATGTGCCCACAGGTGTTTCATTGATTTCTTTTGGGGTTAATAGTGTAACCATGCCGTGCTTGTCTATTTTCGCCCGTTTAAAACGTCTCATATCATGAAAATAGATTCCAGCAAGAATCTGAGTATCCTCTAATATTGCAAAAACGTCACCATTGGATGTTGAAATAACAATGTGTTCCTGGTTTGGCACAGGCTCAAAGATGTTACGTGTCACGTGTAATCTAATATCTCTATTGGAAGGGAAAGTGTATCTTCGAAGTTCAAATATCCGGTTCGGATTCGTCTTGGAAGTAAGCCGAATAAATTTTAAATCTTGAAGTCCATATCCACGTTTGGTAGATGAAGGAAGTCTGGTAGGTGGAACTGTGCACCTGGCAGGAGAAGACGTGACTGGAGTATCAGGTCTGGCAGAATGAAACCTCAAAGGAGGAAGCGTGGCACGATGAACCCTGGCACCATTCTCCGCGGAAGTCTCGGCGTTAAGTAGCTCAGTAGGACGTAACTCAGGAGGTCGTAACTCGGCAGACTGTAACTTTTCAGGGCGAGACCTGGACCTTGACCTTTCACTAGAATGAGGTCTGTCAGGTGAATTAGGAGGACTATTATAAGAAAAACCAGGAAAAGGTTCGCCGTTCGGTAAGCAATCGAAGCTTGAACTTAACTCTGCAACAAGAAAACGAGGATTACACTTTAATGGTTTCATGCATGGGAACGGTACTCTACTCTTTTTTCTGTTCAACTAATCGCTTTGACGAGGCAAGGGAACATTAAGCTTTTCGGAGAGTCCGCAAGAAGCGCCGTCGTAGAAACTATTTGAGGACCCTCTAGTGAAAGGCACGCCAAAGTTCCCCCACTCCTACCCTTTTGCTATGACAGTTAGCACGGAAGAACGTAATATCCGGGAGCGCACCGTTCAAACCACATGAACTAGCAAGCCACTCGCCAGTTTATAGCTGACCACAGCAAACTGTATGCACTCGCCCCGCATATAGTCTACTATACTCAAAAGCAGGAATCGGTAGGTTCACTTCACGCTTAGTTTTACAAAGATCCCACGAGGGCGCGCTGGTTCGAGAGTGAGTGACCCTCTAAAATACGTTGAGTGCTATACCTATGGTTTCATTTACGAAGACAGAAACGCGTATAGTTTCGGAGAGATGTGTATCTCTATTACTATTTTCCTATGCGAGAAGTGCGATGAAGAGAAGAGAGGGGCTGCAGGGGAAATAAGGGGTATTCAAGGGAAATAAGGAAAGGGGAACCAAGAAAAGTATAGAAAGAGAGGTTCTGGTGAGTAGGGAAGGGAAGTTAGGAGATTTGAGAGGAGAGATAGTAGAACTAGGAGAATTGTGAAAAAGCGGGGAAAGAAATTGAAAGTAAAAGTAAGGAAATGACTAATAGGGGAAGGGATCAAAAGTGAGAAAAGGAAAATTGTTTCAGGGGAGAGGTAAGAGGAAGGAAAATACAGGAGTATGGGCAAGGGTTATTAAAGTGACATTTTCAACGCCTTAATAGGATAACAAATCTTTTTTTGTAGGAGCGCAATGAAAAGTGATTTTAAGAGTTGTCAAAGTATTTCCGCAGATTCAAGTTTTAATATAAAACATATTAAGTTATATAAATTTTTATTTGAGGAACTATAATTTTTTTAATGTAGGTAGATTATAATATTATTATATTCACCAATAGAATCAAGGATAACCGCCAATGATAGAGCCAGAGCAGAGAGGATCAGCATTTCTTCTAACTGAGAAGAAACTGATTATTGTTATATTGAAGAATTTTGAAAACAGAATAGTTAATAATTATTATGACACTTTACTCAATTCTGTAATATACATACTGTGCTAAATGATGGTATAGTTCGACTTACCGGGTGGGCTATTAAAAATTAAAAAGAAAAAACTGAGGTTTTTTATAACTAATTGTTGTAGGAACTTAAGTAACTAGGACAACACTTAGTCTTTTGTATTAAAATTCCTCCAAAAGTTTGAACATTCATATATTTAGTTCTAAATTTATTTTCTTTTTGTTTTCAATTAATTTTTGTGTCTAAAAATACAAATATTACACACTTTTAAGTCTATCAACAATAATTCGAAAAATCAAATATTTAGTAAAAGATTGAGTTATTTTGTTTTATAATTTATCTTTTTGTTTGACGATTGAATTATTCTGTTAAAGTGTCCATTTTGGTTGAGTTAAACTTGTTGAAATAAGTTTTAATTGGTTTTATTTCGCTTTTTAAAGCTTTTTGGTAGAAAATTATTGAAAGTGAAAAAAGATATATTAATTTTATTATAAAAATTATTTTTATATTATTTAACTAAATAGTGTGAGATTATTTATTTTTATAATTTTGAATAGGTTACCCGTTAAGTATTCTGATACTACGCTTCGCTGGTATATGTGTATACTATAGTTATCTCATTAATTACACATGTCTCGAACTTCGCCTTTGGTGATATTTGTATTTCATTGGTACATATTATAAATGTGAATTTATCCGGTTTTCGTTATAATTAACTTTTCAGGCAACATTTTTTTTATTAATCTGCCCATTACGCGGTCATTATACATCTCTCTTATTTTTGCATAAGACTTTCAAAATTAAAGGACAACTGAAATGTACTGATTGTGAATTCTCTTTTGTTAAAGCTCATTCGGCTTTAACGAACACATTCTCATTAAGCATCTCGTGAGAAAAAAAGGATTAGAATAAAATGTTCAAACCTAATTGAAAAGCAATTTTGTCATCGAATATTTTATTATACCTTGTGTCTTTTTGTCAAAAATTTAATTTGTTTATTTGAATTCTCATTTTTCAAAATAAAAAAAAACTACGCGTCTTATCAAACAAGTAATAACAACATTTTTTCAGATCTGTTTTGAACGAACAGCTTTATCTATTTATTGTTTTCATAGCTTGTGTTATTTATCCAAAAATTTGACTTTTTATTGTTAATATTGTTTTTTACGAATAGAAGAAATACTACGCAGCAAATCAAAATTTTATTCATATCAAACTTGAAAATCGTTTTTGGGTGCACAATTCTTGGCTATTTATATATTTTCGTATTTTGCATAGTTTAAACGAAAAACTTATTTTTTAATTTTATATTGTAAATTTTATATTGCTAAATTTTCGATTCTTCTAGAAAATTCAAAAAGTTGTAATGATGTTCTTGTGGGGCTTCTCCAAATAAATGTTTTTTCATTTCATAATTTTTTCGTATCGTGTGTTGTTTGGCTGAAAATGGTCATTTTTTGTTCTTTTCTTAAATATTTAAATTTCTATAACTCTAAAAATGTTATTTTTATCAAAATCAGTCATTAAAAACAATTGTTCGAATTTTTGAGTAGTGTGAATATTCGTGCAGTGAATCTTTAAATTTTAAAAAATGGTCTACATAATTTTCAAAATACTCTTACTTTTTGAATTTTGATCCTAAATAACACATCGTTCAATAAGTCCCGAGACTAACAACGAAAACAACATTTTTTTTTCAAAAATCCTTTTTAATTATCAACATAATCTCCTTTTAGAGTGATACAATCTTTCCAACGCCTTTCCAACATTTCTATACCATGTTTATAGAAAGATTTATCCTTTGCTTCAAAATAGGCTTCAATTTCGGCAATGACCTCATTCAAGCCAAATTTTTTTCCTGGAGCATTTTTTTGAGATCAGAAAAGAGCCAGTAGTCGCTAGGGGCTAAATCTGTCGAATACGGGGGGTGGGGAAGCAATTTAAAGCCATGTGTATCCCAAAAAACAGACGCCATGACTTTGCCAGCAGACTGCTGCGTTTTTGGACGCTTTGGGCAGCTTTCGCCAGGCTTGCGCCACTCAGATGATTGCCGCTTCGACTCCGGAGTGAAATGATGTATCCATGTTTCATCCATGGTCACGTATCGACGCAGGAAATCCTTTTTATTGCGAGTAAATAGCGATAAACAGCTCTCTGAATCGTCGATACGTTGCTTTTTTTGTTCCATTGAAAGCAATCGCGGCACTCACTTGGAAAAAATCTTTTTCATGCACAATTTTTCATGAAGGATTGTAAATACGCCTCCAGATGATACCTGTGTCATTTCTACAATCTTACGGACCTTTACTTTGCGATTTTTCATTACGATTTTTAAAACTTCACTCACATTTTCCGGTGTAACGGCTTCCAATGGCCTACCCGAACGTTCCGCATCGTTTGTGTCCGTACGACCACGTTTAAACTCAGCATACCAACGACAAATCGTTGATTTGGATGGAGAGGAGTCCGGGTAACGTTTTTCAAGCCACTGCCGGGCTTCTACGGTGTTTTCATCCATTAAAAAACAATGTTTAATCAACACGCGAAACTCGCTTTCTTCCATTTTTCAAACAAATTACAAAGTGACTTTACTCTAACCTCGATAACTCTGCTGTTTGTGGTCCAATCGACGTGAAATTTTTACACGTTTTATGTGAAGGTTTGCACTCTAGGAAAACGTGGCTAGTTTGGTACTACTAGCACCATCTCTGGGTTAGTCCCGGGACTTATTGAACGATGTGTTACTTGGATAACGAGCAAGTTTTTTTCTTTTTACATCTAAGAAAATGTGCGCCAAAGCACAATCCAATTTACTTTTTACATTGAGCCGATACCTTCTCATTAAAATAAGAATATTAAGATACATAAACATTTCATCAATTACTGGTATTTTAGACAAAAATAAGATAACTTAATTTTTAGATTAAAAAATTATGAAAAAAAAAACAAAAATGAATCCCACATTAGGGGATCCAAAAATGCATTGAAATTTTTTTTTCACTCTCGAAGGCAAGACACTCTCCTGCCCCCCCCCCCCCCCCCCCCCCCCCCCCCCCCCCCCCCAAGTTTCCATTTCCAGGGAAAGATAATTCGTCATTTTTCTTCTTTCTAAATTCGAATATTAACATGTGCCAGCGGGCACTTCAAAATCCCATTTAATTAACATGGGGAAATTTTGAATCTTTAAAAAATTATATGAACAAAAAATCAAAAACTACATTTTTACGATTATTGTTACTTTCCGCAATTTCCGTAGTCTTCTTTATACAAATAATTACAGATGAACAATTTATATATACCATAAATTTTTAAATAATTTTTAATTGTTTAAACAAACGTAAATTATTGAAATAATTATTTATTCCCCAAAATGTTTAAAAATAATTATATTTTCTCATTAAAATGCAATATCTTCTCCTAGTTTTGAAGTACTAAATTTTTCTAAAAACATTATGTAATTATTTAAATAATTAATTATTGTTTATTTTAAATATTTCTAAAAATTGAGCCAGAGATGTCCATTTTTTTCAAAATTGAATCCTGTGGTACTTTTTGTTGAATAATTACATAATTATAATACATTTATTATAATTTTTAAGAAATTTCTATTTGTTTAAACAATTTGTATTCGCTCGAACAGTTATTTTTCAACGGCTAATGAAATGAAACACAATTATAACTAATTATAACTAAGTCCCCCCCCCCCCCCTAACCAAATTTCTGTCTACGAGCTTGCATCATTTTATGTGTTCCATTTTATTTCATTTTTCAAGTTATCAAAAAAACTGCTTGAGCAAGTAAATATTGTTTAAACAAATATAAATTCATTAAATATTGAAAAAAATGTATCAAAATCATTTTATTATCCGACACAAAAGTAGCATAGGATACCAATTTCCAAAAAGTGGACATCTCTGGCTCAATTCTTAGAAATGTTGAAAATAAAAAATAATGCATTGTTTACATAATTGAATAATGGTTTTAGCAAAATTTACTACTGAAAACAATGACAAAATATTGCACTTCAATCAGAAAATACGATTATTTAAAAAATTTTTGGGGAATAAATAATTGGTTTAATCATTTACATTTTTTTAAATAATTGAAAATTTTAAAAAGTCATAATAAATATTCAAATTGTCCATTAGTAATTATTTATATGAAAAAGGCAACGGAAGTTGCTGAAAAGTAACAATGATAGGTAAAAATTTAGTTTTTTTATTCTTGGGTCATATTTGCAGCACTGCTGGGAGGCCGAGGGTGGGTCGGAAATGAAAGTTATCAGTATGATTTTATTTCCTAGACACTTTTTTAAAATCTCTAAAAAATTGGCACGTTTTGATAAAACCCTGAAACATGAGTTCAATTTTTCAAAAATTCAAAATTTCCCCATGTTAATTAAATGGGATTTTAAACTGCCCAGTGGCACGTCTTAATATTCGAATTTCGAAGACCAAACATTCATACTTCTTTGGACCACGTCGAAAAACATTTGTTAAATTTATAAAACGAGACCGAACGCGCACTTTCGCGCGCGCGTTCACTGTTTTTGAAAGAATAATAATTTATCATATTTTATGTATTAATTGACTATCAGATGTACTTAGTTTAAGTTTATCCTATGCTTTTGTAAAGGAATATATGAATTTGTTTTTGTTGATTTTTCAATCTCTAATTTATAATGAAACTTAATTTGTTTTACATATTATTTATAATTATTTAGAAATACAAAATTATTTAAGTATTTTTATATACACATAATTCTTTATAATATTATATTGCCGCTGGTCTCCTAAGAAAATTTGTATTGAATGCCAAGATCGAACTCGGGAAAATGCCACATACAATTGTCCATGATTAAATACATCTTTACTAAAATCTAAGCCAATAGTATCGAAAAATTTTCCCTCACAATACAATGTAATACGATGTATAAAGACAGTGTCCACTGCCTTATCAGCTGTTAAAATGCGACATTATAGAAGATGATTTGGAAGTTCGATTATTTTCAAACGTGTACCATTACATAGACCTTCGTTAATAGAAATATTACGAATTAGCATAACAATACAATTGTTTTTTAATCATAATTCATGAGGAGGCAGGGACGTTGGATTAAATGTGTTCAAGTATCCTGGGAGTATTGCATTATTTACATCGCTAAGAGGAATTCCTGAAAATAAATACAAGAATCTAACGACCAAATTTGAACAACCACCACAAAATGTTCCCATTGGAATCTGAAAAAAGGAACATTTTCCGACCCTTCTTTCCCTCTAAAAAATAAAAAAATAAAATAAAATTATTCTTCTTTGCTTTGGACAAAAATAAAAAGGAGGAAAGAAAAATTAGAAAGCAATCAACCAAATCCCCTTCTTTCTCTTTTTTATTTCTTCCGTCCTCTTTATTCCCACCATCATCAAATGCCAATAAAAAACATTTTGGAAATATATGTAATAATCACCAACGTTTCGGCACTCACATAGCACCCTTCTTAAGGCAACAAAAAACAATGTAAAATAAAATCAATTTGATTATTGGACTTCAAAAAGGGGGCCTAAATTGGATTGTTATCTTATTTAAATATCCTAAATTTTAATCATTTATATCTCCATTATCACAATTTTCAACTCTACCTACACTTATATAAATTCGTTCTGTGGTTTTGTCCAATAGCTCCACGACTCTGTAATTTATTTCTTCAAAAGCAACATTTCATGCTAATAATATAGCTGTCTTTCCTAGATCTCCAATTCTTCGATCCTTAATAAGATTACTAAACATTGTCTGTACTGTATCAACGGTTCTAGTATCTACACATTTTTCTGGGGCTATTAAGTTATTCTCATTGTCATATAAAGTGCCATCTCGTCAGACAATAAATACTTTTCGAATTCTGCTTCTTGTGGTAAAGTACTCATATTTTATATCAGTAAAAATACTAATTCGCTGCGAGTTGCACGAGTTTTCACAAGCAGTAATTACCTAAAATCTCCGCCAAGAATTATAATTTTTCTATCAAGTAGTAAATCAACATTCATGAAGTCACATAATGTTTGATCTACTAATTCCAAAGCATACCTTGCCGCCATTGAAGCTTCGTCCCAAATAAAAATATCTAATTCTGGTAAGTATTGAACATCTTTAGATTGAGTTTTTATACAGAAGACGAAATCAGAAAATAAAGGAAGTGGTATGCCGAAAGTTTTATGTACAGTATTTCCTTGTGGAAGTAATATTGCTGCAATACCTGTAAATTCCATCGAACACATATTTTTTCCTTTGCTTTTTAACAAATGATACGTAGTTGTATAAATGGATGTCTTTCTTGAGCCACCAGGTCGATCAATATACAAACATGATGTAAAAGGCATTTTTTCGTTTAACAAACCAACATTAAGAATTGTGTCTACAATATCTTTTTGTTTTTCATTTACTTTGTGGTATTGAGCCTGACCGAGTTGTTGATGTTGAGTAAGCGATACCTCGTCATCATGAATCTCACCACCGTTCCGAAATATATTTATTTGTGGCATCGTTGAAAAGCTACTAATATCGGACCTTTGTAGGAAAGATAGATATTTATCTGAATATATGATCTTATGTATGTTTCTTTTATATTATATTTTCTCTCAAAATCTTGTTATATAGCATATTTAAATTTATCCTATAGTTCCTCAGGATTGATAGGCTAACAGCATATTTAAATACGAACAAAAAAACGTCTTAATTGTTGGGGCATCATCAAAACTTCTTCTTCTGTCATAGCACGATCCCACTCTGCATCATCTTCGATGAAGCCTAATGCTGAACATGTTCTTTGGAAAGTATCATAAGTTTGTTTATTAACATTTCTGAGATCTTGGAAACTTATAGCCCCTTTGATTGTTAAATTGATTATTTTGATCCACTATGTTTTTTAAATATGTAGTGAGATGGAATTTCAGAACACGTATATCTTTTGGCGTCAGTATCACGTCCATTTAAATCAAAATGATCTATTAGCATAGTTTCTGTTTCCAATGCGTTTCTTATAGCTTCTTCACTTTCAACATCGTCAATAGTAACACTTTGCTGATTAGGAAAATGTACTGGCAACCTAATAATAACATTACTTTTATTTTGTAACGACCTACCGTATATACGATCACATGCTTTAACAGGACTTACGTATCGAGTATCTCTGAAAATTTTTATTTCATCATGATGAATAACATTTTCTCTGTTATAGGAATCAGTAACTACGACGGAAGCAGCATCATGTCCATGTAGATATATTTGTATCAATATTTGACTAACTTTATGCTAGAAACTACTTCCACATTAACATGCGAGTTAAAGAACTTTAATAATCTAACACTGTAAGGTACTAAAAATTGATTGTCAGTCGTGCCTCGATTTTGGCGATTATATGTAAGTACCGGAATCTGTTCTACGATAAGTTGCATAACCGTTTTCATCCATTCTTGTCTCATCTTGAAACTTTTTTGAAAACGCTTACCACATTCACCTTCATCATCTTTAGAACAATCTCCGGAGGGACCGTGAATCATGTTTTTCATAACAATATTGTGAAGTTCATTATTTGTATCTGGATTTGGAATTTCTACCGGAATATATTCATCTACAATATTAGAAGTAGTTATTTTACTATTTGGTTTTAACTTTAAAAAAAATGAACATGATGTAATCCACGTTTTTGATACTCAACTACATGAACATATGCTTGTACTTCGCCGAAGAATTGTTGTTTTACTATAATGTTGATTAATTAATCTTTCTTGGCATTAAGAACTCGTGAAAAAATGTCTGGTCGATCGGATGCTGTCTGACCATTTAATAAATTATCTTTCACTTTAGCTTAGTTTGGATTACATGTCGTAGTTAGAAACAAATCTGCCGTACCGAATTTTCTTACAATTGTCGTTGCATCTTCATAGTGCTGTAGCACATTACGGGGATATCATGAGAATGATGGTGGGAGGATGATTATTTTTCCAACAGTAGTGTGTAAATCATTTGATCTTTGGTGTAAATGATCAACTAATCCCTAATATGTATCAGCGCGAAATGTTTTTTATTCAATCTGCAGTCATTCATCCTATCCTTTTCAATTTTCACATAATCATCGACAACTCACTGTTGAAATAATCGTCCACCCATAAAAAGTACATTATTATTTCTAGTTTCAATTCTATATTCAATATATGCAGATCGTGAGGCTTGGCCTCGTCTATTAACACATGGTATGATGTCATTCCAACCTTGTGTTCCATAAGGATAAAATAATTTATAAATCCAAGGTTCAACATTCGGATCCATAGAGCTGACAAATTGAAGGAAAAAATTATTAGCACATTTTTTTTCTTAATATCGCCAAAATTTAGGACCAGACAAATGTTTGAACTTGCTTCACATGTAATTTCAAAAAAATTTTAATTCGATATCGCGTTTCGTCTGAACGTAATTTGTGTTTCAAACAAACGTAAAAGAAATTTGTGTAGCTTACGGTCACATGGCCTCAATATTCGCGCTTTTTGAGCCCTATTGAAGTTAAGTCTTAAATGAGGTATGCTTACATATTCCGTCGTCCTTAAGATCAATAGTCTTAATGTTCTCGTCTAAATGCTAAGTTTGTATCAAAACTTGTCATAATTACAATGGCTATAACAACATTAGAAAAGTTCCATGTGAATAAAATATAAATTGCTTTAGTATAAAATAATTGGAACATCATTTGGTATCATTATAAGAGTAGTATTAAGGACGATAAAGTATGTAAGCACATCTCATATCACTTTTAATAAAAGAAAATAGATTAAGAAACTGCGATGCTAATCAATTATCACACGTGTGGTCAAATGAAAAAAAAATTAACGGCTAAGATACA
This sequence comes from Belonocnema kinseyi, assembly GCF_010883055.1. Lineage (NCBI taxonomy): Eukaryota > Metazoa > Arthropoda > Insecta > Hymenoptera > Cynipidae > Belonocnema > Belonocnema kinseyi. The sequence goes on from NC_046659.1 coordinate 161,512,826, forward strand.
CATGGATCAAGCTTCATGTATGGATGATCCGAAACTGCGTGCGGCGGTAGCGTGGCCAACATTCTGCGCGATAACGTCTATTAGATCCGAGGTAACAAATAAAAACAGCGCGTTAAAAAGATGGATCAATAGAAATCATAGCCACATCATCTAATCTGGCAATCCTGCAAGACGGTTTCTTAGCCCTTAAAGAAAAAACCGACCTGTGTTTTTGGGAAAGCTCTTTCATATCTTATCTAGCCGGCTTGGGCTGGCAGCCGCGATCAAATTATTATGTTTTTATTAAATAGTTCCTTCGCTCATTGATAATTTTGTAAAAATAAATATACAGGTAGACTGTCTAGATTAGCCCTCTCTTTCTATGCCCTATTCCAATTCTGATAGCCATATAGTTAGATCTATACCATATACAAAGTCTAAATTCGAACAGACCTCTTCTTCTAACGTTTAGAGGTAGAAAGAGAGGTCGTTCCATTTTCGACTTCGAAACAGGATTGGGGACACACTACAGTAACTGTATGTCGTTGGAATATCACGTCACTTACCAACCCTGAAGATAAATGTCGGTGTCGTTAACATAAACAATTTACCTATTATAATATAATAAAACATTAGAAAAATGTACAGCGACAATAAAAACACCAAAAAGATGTACAACGATCAAATTATTATTGTTTTAATCAAATAATTACTTGGATAATTAATAATTTTGTACAATGTCGATTTTCAAAGTTTCCGCTTACTGTGTCTACATTCAAACCAAAAGGAGAAGCCAATCAGGAATCAGGAAAAGGCGTTACGATTTTCGATTTATTTCGAGTTCGACTCATTCATCTTCTTTTTATAATAGGAATTCTCCAAATTATTTTAAAACCAACGGAAAGAAAATATGGGGTTGAGCCAGCTAAGAGAAGAGAGATAAAAAATGTTTGGGCCACTCCAATGTAGACGCTTGCTGACAAAAAATAAGAATCCAGGGAGGTGCATTGCTGGTGTGTAATAATAATTGGATACTCGGGTCCAGTCGAAAGTACCACCCTTTCGAGCTCGTCGCGTCGCCCCTCGGCATCTTACCCCTCCAGCGAGCCAGCGCGTGATCTTTAAGGGGATGGATGTAACTTGGAGGGGATGGTCAGGGGGACAGAAGACGAGCGAAACAAGTAAAGGCGTTCGCCAGGGGTGAAGAGGGGCGAATAGGGGGTGTAAAATATGGATTTACCTCTCCTCCAGCCTCTCCAAGCTCCCGGTTCCCTATCTCTGAGCTCTCTCTCTCTCTCCCTCTCTCTCTCTCTCTTTCTCTCACAAACACTTTCTTAGGGTTGAGGAAAGTCTGGGACTGTGTGTGTGTGTGTTGGAACACATATGACGTCATATATGTAGACCATTCCACTACCCCCTATTACGCTTGGGGGTGTCGTGGCTCGTTTGTTAGAAGGGGCCGCTTGGCCGGGCAGCAAGGTGGAGACTCGGAGAGTGTTTTGTTGGTGTTTTATTTGCACCGGCGCGGCACATAAGACGACACTGTTTTGTCTCCGTCCGCCAACCAATATATAAGGAAGAGGCGGGAAAATGTTTCATCCCGGATATTTTTTCTGGAAGACAGCAGAGAAAATTTAATCGCTCTCAAGTTTAGCGAGGATGCTTTTAGCTCGGAGAATTTCAGCTTTTATCCACCCCCCATGTGTCCTTCCAGGGCTTGCTGGCTTGCTAGCTACTTTACTCTATGTATCTCAGAGTGAGAGACTTTTTATTAATCGACATTTTTTGTGTATTTGTAGGTTTAACTTACAACTTCTAGATTTGTGATGTGGCGTGATGAGTGTGCTTTAGAAATTTTTAATTCGGCAAAAATTATCTGCTCATTAGAACGATGTTGAATGATTTTTAGGTTTTCTTACTAATGAGGTGGTTTTTCCTCAAATTTTTTGGTGCCAGTTGATCTTTTTTGTAAACTTTAAATAAATACTTCGAGTGAAATAAAATATTAGTTGTATTTTATTTTGGGAATTGCCATTTTTTGGGATTTTTAACTTTTCGGAAAATTTCAGTTAATTATTTTTTCGTTATGTTTCTGTATTCGGATATTTAAATATTCGGTAATTTGGCATTTTTGAAAATTTCGGAAATCTTTTCATGTTGGAAAATTTGGTACCGTCATTTATTTTTTCGGTATTGTCCCTTATTCGGGAATTTTAACATTTATAATTTACTATTTAATTCGTTTATATAAAAATTCGACAATAAACATTTTTGTAGTCAATTTTCTTCAGGCAGTTTTTATTCTTTTAGAATTCCATTCTTCGGGTATTTTTATTTTTCTGGTAATTTCTATTGAACTCCTTTTTCCGCATTTTTCCACATTTGGAAATTCGAAAATTCGCTTCTTTACTATATTTGGGATCTTAAAATTTACTTAATTTTCATTATTCGCAAAATGTTGGACCGTTAATTATGTTTTTCGGTATTGTTTCACATTTAGGTATTTGAAAATGCAAAAATTTACTATCGAATTTGGGCCTTTGAAAATGCAGTAATTTACCATATTTTTCTCAAAAATTCGAGAACACGGCTTTTCAATATTTCAAAAATAAAAATTTCTTTATTTATATTTTCCTTTGCGATTTCCCATTTCTTAATCATTTTTATTTTATGGGTATTTTCATTTTTTGAAAAATTTCTGTGCAGATAATTATTTATTTTTATTTTTTCACATTCGAAAACGTCAAAGATCTAATTTTAATATTTCCGTGATAAGGGTTTATGACAGTTTAATTTTCTTTAAGGAATTTTAATATTTGGAACAAGTTCCATTTTTTTGTATCTTCATTTTTCAGAACATTTCTGTTCAACTCATCATTTTATCGGGATTTTTCTCATTAGAGAATTTAAAAAGTTCGCGTTTTAATATTTCCGGGATGAGGGTTTCCGGTAGTTTCATTTTCTTTTGTGGATTTTAATTTTTTGAAAAAATTTAATTCTTTTAGTATTTTTATTTTTCAGTAAATTTTTTTACAAGTCATTATTTTACTGGTATTTTCCATATTAGTAAATTTCTATTCAAGTTATTATTTTTTCGGCATTTCTCCTCATTTGGAAATTTGAAAAATTGTCTTTAAATATTCCGTCGATACTGATTTTTTCATTCATTAGTAAATTTCTGTTCAAGTTATTATTTTTGCGGGACTACTCCTCATTTAGAAATTTGAAAAATTGTGTTTTAATATTCCGTCGATACAGATTGTCGTTAGTTTTATTTTCTTAAGGGAATTTCCATGATTTTGGACATTTTTATTTTGTGTTTTTTCGTAATTTTGTTTATTTATAAATTTCTGTTTAAGTTATTATTTTTTCAGCATTTCTTCTCATTTGAAAATTTGAAAATTTTGGTTTCAATATTTCGGTGATACAGATATTCGGTAGTCTTATTTTCTTAAAGGAATTTTCATGTTTATGGAAATTTCAAATTTGCGTTTGTTTGTATTTTTGTTTATTAGTTAAGTTCTGTTTAAGTTATTATTTTTTTAGCATTTTACTTCAATTGTAAATTTGAAAAATTGTATTTTAATACTTCGGGGATAAAGGTGTTCGGTAGTTTTTGTTTCTGAAGGGAATTTGAATTTTTTGATAAATTTATATTCTAATATTTATTTTTGGGCACTGTGAAACGGTTTATTTCGCACATTTTGGGTAAAGTCGCAAATTTTTGAATTTCGGAATTCTAATTTTGAAAGTATTCATATTGAAACCAAGTTGAGATTTTTTTAATGTTGAATGCTTTCAATTTAAAGAGATGTAATTTTCAATATTTGTTGTAATTTTTGTGTAATTTAGAGGCCTGCAATTGAAAATTCTTGTATTTTTTACAGAGATTGTTATAAACTGGAAAAACTTTTAAAGTGATAATGAAGCGAAAACCACAAAGCTTCAGAATATGAACACTCGTTTGAATCTTAAATAGTTATAACCTCTGTTATAGCTTTTTCATTATTATCAAACACCTGAGCTATAATACTGTCTAATAAATTTAAAAGTTCAAAATCAAAAAAATTTTTTGTTTCAAATTGAATCTAAAAAAAATCAAGGGAAACATTTTTTAATGCTTCGAGGGACATTGTTTTTCAATTTAGATAATGCTGAAAATCCAAATGTAAATTTGAAAAATAAAGTTAAATATTTCTTTTCCAGGTATTGAATAGCTGCCTCAATACAAAAAAAAATTGCTTAGAAAAATTCAATTAAATTTCGTCCAAATTGAGGGAGGACTTTTTTAATATCTCGAAGGGCACTTTTTTTTTAATTCGGATGATTTTGAAAATCCAATTTTCAATTTAAAAAAAAGCAATTTAATTTTTTTCAGCTACTGAATAACTGTATCAATAAAAAAAAAGAATTAAATTTTTTATTTAAAGAAAAACGTGAAAATTAATTTTTCAGCTACTGAAAAGCTGTATCCATAAAAAAAATGTTTGTTAAAAATATGTAATTAAATTTGGAGAAAATCGAGTGGAAACTTTTTTAATGACTCGAGCTGCACGTTTTTTCAATTTTCCACAGTGATAAAAATCCCATTTTTAATTTTTTTTTAAATGAAATCGTTTTTAGCTATTAAATAGAAGCATCGATCCGAAAAAGGTTTTATTCAAAAATATTATCAGGTTTCAAGGGAATAAAGGGGGACGTTTTTTCCGCTTGAGGGACTCGTTTCCTGGACTTTGAAAGGTGACAAACAATCCAATTTTTCATTCTGAACAAAAAAATATTTACTTTCCGTTTTTTTAAAATACTTGGAACCTCGAAAATTAAGTTGCGCATTTTTATCTTTGCTCCAAACATCTCAGTGCAGCAATTATTTGCTACCAAGGATTTTTCTACCCTCTATGAACAGTTGTATGGTGTTTCAGAAAGCATTTGCACCCTCCAAAAGTAGTTTTGTCAATTTTATGTTCATATCCTAAACAAATTATTTATTTCTAATAGTCAACTGCACGAATTTTCTAATTTTTAATATAAAGGATTGCTTTTGTTTCAGAATAACCTTTTTAACCAGAAGGGTTCGCATATTTCAAATGAGGCTTGATTTTACAAAAGTCGTTCGGAGGTCATCACAAAGTAAGAAAAGCCGAAAATTCTAAAAGTCTAATTTTATTTTATTTTACTGATATGTTTCAATATCAAACACAGAGAATCTCATACTTTTGGTTGAGTGTCCCTCTGTCCGTCCGTCGTAGCTTTTCTTGGAGGGGGAGGAAAAATAAAGAGATGGGAGGGAAGATTAGAAAAGGGGAAGTGTATTATGAAAAGGAGGAGGCAAATGAGGTGAGAGGAGGAGAAATAAGAGGATTTCGATATAAGGAATGGGAGGAGGCATTAGGAGAGAGATGATAAAGAGAATAAGGAGGGAAGGGAATGAGGAAATAAAAAAAGAGGCGAAGAGGGGAAATAAGATAGTAATAGGATGAACATAAGGAAAGGTATAATTAAAGGTGTAGAAGAGGTGATAATAGGAAATAAGAGGAGGTTTTGGGAGGGGGCACTGGTCATAAGAAGAAGGTGAGGGATATTCAGGAAAAAAATGAGTGTCAGAGAAAATGAGGAGAGGAAGAAAAAATAAGAGGCAAAAAAGAATAATGAATGAAGAATAAGGGAATATAAAGGAGGAGAGAAAGGAATTTTGAAATTTAAAAAAATTTTGAATATCGCCCCACTGAGTTCGCCTGGACTGAAACTATATAACTAGAATGTGGTAAATCGCAATAAAAAGAAATTTAGGGAAATGAACTGAGGTGAGCAGATGAAATAAAATCAGAAAGTCAGTGAAATAAACCCGATCTAACCATTAGATTCCTCACTTTTTGTGACCTCTCTGGAAATCACCTCGGGATATGACATCGTCGCGTACCGACCATAAAACGATAAAGCATAAAAAATGCTTATCTGGTTGGGTCGAAGTCATCGGCCACGATAATCGTTTTGGTTGATCGCTCCAGAACTCCACTTGAAACCAGTGGGTGGTTATATATATTTTTTTTTTCGGCATACCTATAGAGATTGCAGGGGTTGCGGAAAGATGTGGAGGAGACAAGGAGGCGACTTCAGGAGAACCACCCCGTTGATGCTGAGGGGGTGGCGATGAGTATTTCCCAAAGGAGGACCGCCAAGTCGACTCATCAGACGACCCTAGCCGGAACACCCAGGCTGCATAATAAAACCATGCCAATTTTTGCCAAGCCTCGTCGCAATAGCGACAATTTAGCTCTTTTTAAGTTGCTTTGTTTAATTTTTTTTGCGAACAGATTGGAATTTTTGAGTTTTAGTTGGGTTGCTAGATCTTTTTGTATCGGCGCAGAGTGGGGGCAAAGATGAGGTTTTTTTGAACAAATTAGATTGGATCTCAGAATTTTTGATTTGTTTTAGCATCTTTTTTCATGAGAGCTAATTAGATTTCAAAAATATTTCTTCGAACCAATATTGCAATCATTTAATTTAAACAAACAGAAACAAAAGAGTGACGCCATAATAGGCTGTTCTTAGCCTATTTTTTGTACCTCGCTACCGACCTGGGGCAAAAATATAAAGATATTTCACAGCAATCTCATTACTTGTCATTTAAAACCAAAGTGAGCATTGATTTTCGTTTTTTAGAAATTTTTGAAATTGCCCCTATTTGTGGGTTGAAAAGACCCCAGAAAAATTGAAAAATAGGAAATACCACTAATTATAAAACCATTTTTCATTGTATATTCTTTGTAACATAAACGTTACAAAAGTAGAATCATGTTTTCTCTAGATTGATAAGGGATTGATGTGGGTTAAAAATATACCTCAAAGCTTTCCAATGGGGCGAAATCATCCACAAAACATGAAGAAAAATAACAAATTTCTGAAATTCTGAAAGAATATATTTAAAATTTTAAAATCATAAAATATATAGCAAAACAATTATATACATGTCTCGATGAGAAAACATCCCTACAAAGGATAAACCACCCCCATTCAGAAAGAGATAATGAAAAATCTTAGAAATTTTTAAAAACATGTGTTCAATAGATTTCTTACAAAAGATTCAAGATAACTCATCCTTATAAACCTATAACTTTTTGATAAAAATTCACCCCTCTGAAGGGGGTGAAATCATCCCCTGAAAATAGTAGAATTCACAGACTATTTTTGAAAATAATTTTTGCAACATATAATTCACCCCATGCCATAGGAGAGCTTTGGGATGAATTTTTAACCCACGTCAACTTTTTATTAATCGATAAAAAATTATTTTATAACTAGTGGTATTTTCTATTTGTTAATATGTTCAAGGTCTTCTTAACCACTAAATAGGGATCATTTTGACAAATTTTCCAAAAACAAAAATTGATGCTCAATTTCGTTTTCGATGATGGGTAATATGATACATGTAAACAAATTTTACGTTTTTTCCCCAGGTCACTAGGGAGGTCCAGAAACTTTTTTTGAACATAAAACCATTGCTCGGAACTAAAATAATTCCTTTGATTCAAGGAAACATTTTTTAAAATGTAATCGAATGAAAGGCAATGAACATTTTACTTTGATTTTATCTTTGAATGATATACAATGATTACTTTAATTTTTATTATAGAATATTAAGTTAATAAAAAACGCTCCTTTAAAATAACTTTTTTTATGAAAAAAAAACTGGAAAATAAAAAAAACCATTGTGAATTAAAGAAACTTTTTTATTATAAAATAAAAACTATTTCTTAAACTAAAGAAATTTCTTCGAGTCGAATCAAATTTCTTTCTCTGATAGCCAACGACGATTTTTGTTTCAGTACAAAGAAATTTGTTTTGCATCAAAAAATATTTTTTCAATTGTGAAATTTTTAAAAATCATTGAAAATTGAAGAAACATTTTTGTAGAATATAAAACCATTTCTTTACACCAAAGAAGTTTCTTCGACTAAAAAAAATTTTCTTTGAATCAAAGCAATTTTTTTGTGAGAATGTTATTTATGAATTATTATTAAAGTTAATTGGAGTAATTATATTAGGTTAACATCATTTTTTATTTTTAAAAATAACTAGAAAAGGTTGGCTATTCTTGGAACATATTTTTTCTTATTTCGCCAAAGAAAACTTCAAATAAAAAAATTATTGTAAATTTTTAAAAATTTTACGTTGGAGCAACTAATAATTATTTTTTCTTTAAATTTTTAATTTTTCGGTTATTATCATAAACTATTAAATTCAAGAAACCGTTTAATCAACATAATTTTTTCTATTAATTATTGAATAACTTGAAAATGAAGGAAATCTTTGTGATTTACCCAAAAAATTGCAAAGAAATTCCTGAGTCCTTTGAATTAATGAAACCGTTTCCTAAACTTTTTTTAAATACAACGATTGATTTTTAGCAAAGAAATTTCTTTAAATCAAAGAACTCTTTCTTTTAATGGGAAGCAATTACTATTTCTTTTTTGATTCAATGAAGTTTTTTGGATCAAAGAACATTTCTTCTACAATTTATTTTTTTACATTTTAACAAAAACGGCTTCGAAATTAATAAAATTATTGTCAATTGGTTGTTGTTTATAGCTGTTGTTTATAATTATTGTTTAAAGGCAAATTTGTGTTGGAACAAAAGACTATTTCTTTAAACCAAATACATTTTTTTGAATCAAAAGAAAATGTTCGAATCAGTGTGTAATTGTTTAAATCATGGAAATCTTTTTTGACTCGGAGCGAATAAATTGAAAACAATTCTCGGAACAAAGGACCATTTTTTGGAACCAAAACATTTTTTAAACTGAAATTGTATATTTTTCTTTGAGTCAAAGAAATAGTTTTTGAGTCAAAGGATTTTTCCAAATCCGTGAGTGTTTACTTATTATGATACATTATTGAATTAATAGAACCTTTTCCTGGACACATATTTTGCAGTTCAACCAAAATTAACCCTATCATTCAGAACATTGTTTGAAATAAAAGAAAAACTTTTATTGGATCAAATAGCCATTTTTTTGGACCGGAGGAAGTTCTTCGAATATAAACCCATTTCGTACATCAATGAAATTTCTTCGAACAAAGAAGCAAAGAAATTGCTTTGAGTCCTTTGAGTCAATGAAACCGTTTCCTTAACATATTTTTTTTTAATTTAACCAAAAATAACTTCAGAATTAAAGCAATTTTTGAACATCGAATAAAAATTTTAATTAGAGCATAAAACATTTCTTTAAACCGGAGAAATTTCTTTCAGTCAAAAGAATTTTCTTTAAATTGAAGCTCTTTATGTGAAAGCTAATAAATATTTTTTCATTTAACAAAATTTCTTAAGCATCGAAGAATTTTTTCGAGTGTATGATTTTTGGATGATTATTATAGATATAGACTTAACATAATTTTCCCCCTTCAAAGAAAGATAAATCTAAAATGAAAAAAATTATTTTTGAATAAAAGAAAATTGTTATTGGAAAAAGACTATTTCCTTAAATCAAAGGCATTTCTCTGAATCAAAAGAAATCTCTTTGAATGGGTGTATGATTATATAATTATTATTATAAACTATTGAATTAATGAAATTATTTTCGAACACATTTCTTTTAATTCAACCAAAAATAACATTATTGCTAGGAAAATCATTTTAAATGGAAGAAAAATTTTCATTGCTTTAAAAAGTTATTTCTTTGAGCCGATAAAAAGTTTACGAAACAACAATAGTTTCTTTGAGTAAAAGAGTTTTTTTGACTGAGAGCTAATAATTTTTTTCTTGCGATTCAAAGAAATATTTTTTAATTAAAATAAAATTATTTGTCTGAGAACCCATGGCTATTTTTCTTAGATTCAAAAAAATAGTCTTTAAATTAATGGATTTTTTTGAGTGTATTTAATTCAACCGAAACAAACCCTAATATTACACAAATTTTTTCAATTTAAATCAATATTTTTATATGATCAAAAATCCATTTTTTCGGACCAAGGAAATTTCTCTGAAGCAACAGGCTCTTTAATAAATCCGAGAAATCGTTTTTCTTTAGAGCTAATGAATATTTTTCTTTCAATTAAAAAATAATTTTTTCAAATCAAAACAAGTTTTTTTGAGTAAGAGCCAATTAATAATTTATTTCTACTTCAAAATAATAGAAATTATTGCAAATTAAAAAAGAGAATTATTGCAACAAGACACCATTTTATGGAATCAACGAAATTTCTTTGACTTAGAGCGCATGGCTAATTTTCTTTGACTCTAGTAAATAGTCTTTGAATCAACGGATTTTTTTTAGTGTGTGACTGTTTAATTATTATTATGATACGCTAATAAATTAATAAGACCTTTTGCTGTACACATTTGTTTCAATCAAACCAAAAATAATCCGAAAATTATCCCAAATTTAAGAAAAATTTTTAATTGGATCAAAAAGACATTTCTTTGAATCAACGGGATTTTCTTTAAATCGAAAAAATATTTCTTGACTGAGAGCCAATGAATTTTTTTTTAATTCAAATTCTTTTTTTTTCGATTGTTTACATTTTTAATTATTATTATACGCTATTACATTAATAAAACCGTTTCCTGTAAATAAATATGTTTTGATTTAACCAAAAAAACTATAATATATTAAAAAAATTATTTCACATTAAATAAAAATTTTCATTGGATCAAAAAGCCGTTTCTTCCAACCAAAGAAATGTCTTCGAATCAACCGGATTTTCTTTAGATCAAAGAAACCTTTTTTTAAGTCAAAGACAATAACTATTTTTCTTTTGATTTAAAGAAACTTCTCAAAATAAAAACAAGTTTCTTTGACTGAGAATCAATACAAATTCTATTTCTTTTTCAAAATGAAATCATCGTCAATTTAAAAAAAAATCTATTCTTGGAGAAAAGTGCCATTGATTTAAAACAAAGAAATTTTTGTGACTTAGAGCGTATGACTATTTTACTTATATTCAAATGAATAGTTTTCGAATCAGATTTTTTTTAAGTTTTCAAGTGTTTAATTATTATTATGCAGCAGTTAATTAATGAAACCTTTTCCTAGACATATTTTTCTTTAGTGCAAACAAAAATAATCTTAATCTTAATAAAAGTATTTCAGAAAAATAAACATTCTCATTGTATCAAAAAGCCATTTATTCAAACCGGAGTAATTTCTTTAAATGAACAAGATTTTCTTCCTGAGACATTATTTATCTAAAGTTAAATAAAAACTTTGCAAACAATTGAAAACTACAATCACCCGGTGGCAGATAATTATTATTTACTGTGTTATAAAATAAAAAATTTTAATTAGATGACAATTTTTTTTTTCTAAAGTCGAATCCTAAATAAAAATACATACACAAATAATTCAGAGAAAAATATTGATTTTGAAATGTGAGTAGTGGCGTTGTAAAAACTCGCAAACTCGCAACGGACGTTTCTTTAAAGTCGTGACAATAGAACAAACAGTAAACAGGAGAAGTGATCAATAAAAAAAAAGGGCGATCGGCTTCAACCCCATCCTCAATGCACAATACACATCGAGTCACCGACCGACCCCTCGATGAGAAACGAGCCCCAAATTTATATCGGAATCGAACTATTGATCTTGGCACGCGCGATGCGATGGTGCCCACGCACTGATCTTTACAATTTTAACAAACGCACCCTTATATGACCATGTGACCATGTGACCATGTGACCATGTGACCATGTGACTATGTGACCATGTGACCATATAATTATGTGACTATGTGACTATGTGACCATGTGACAATGCTACCATGTTACAACGTACATCTAAAATCACCCCAAAAAACCCTTGCCTCCTTCTATTGGCTTTCTGTGACCATGTGACCATGTGACTATACGACCATGTAACCATGTGACCATGTAACCATGTGACTATGTGACCATGTGATAATGCTACCATGTTACAACGTACATCTAAAATCACCCCAAAAAACCCTTGCCTCCTTCTATTGACTTTCTGTGACCATGTGACCATGTGACTATGCGACTATGTAACCATGTGACTATGTGACCATGTAACCATGTGACTATTTGACCATGTGATAATGCTACCATGTTACAACGTACATCTAAAATCACCCCAAAAAACCCTTGTCTCCTTCTATTGACTTTCTGTGACCATGTGACCATGTGACTATGCGACTATGTAACCATGTGAATATGTGACCATGTAACCATGTGACTATGTGACCATGTGATAATGCTACCATGTTACAACGTACATCTAAAATCACCCCAAAAAACCCTTGCCTCCTTCTATTGGCTTTCCCCAGTGTGGCCCCTCACGATTTATCTTCCCGGCGAGACCAATTAATTAATAAGGATTTCCAGCCAGCTTCCTCCTAACGAGATGACCAGGTGTTGCCTGCCTGTCTGCCTGCCTTCTTAGCCAAATTCGGACCAGGACTGATCGGTCAGTGAACACTCACGACTCTGTTTTTGCAAAGGATCAACCAGACTAATTCGAGTGGACTTTCCCTATTTGAAGATGGGATTAGGTCCATTTTTCATTCTCATTCAGCATTGCCAATCAATTTCAAGAGAATTTTTTTCTATTTTGAAATAGGAACAATTCAATTCGTTCCAACAAGATTTACTTCGAACGTAATAGTTTGATTCTCTACCAAAAAAGTTCAATTCTTTAAGAGTTGTATTTTTAACCAAAAAATATTACATTTTTTTTAGAGAGACAAAGTTTTCTACAACAGGGTTCAATTTTTCAACCACAATGTATGAATCTTCAGCAAAATAGAAACGTTTTTACCCAGAAAGATAAACCTTTCACTAAAATTATAAATCTCCAACTAAAGCACATTAATTTTTCATCAAAAAGATTAACTTTCTGCCAAATAGGACACATTTTTGAGGAAAAAGATCAATTTTAAATTAAAATGATGAATTTTCCACCAAAACCATAAATATTCAACTTATTAATTTAGTTTTGAACAAATTAATTAAATTTTCAGCCGAAAAAGATCAAATCTCAATGAAAAATGTAATTCTAATTCAAGTCTAAAGATTTTTTTAATTGAAACAGAAGACAGTTCAATTCTAAATCAAATCGGAAAAATGAACAATTAAAAAAATTGATTTTTAACTAAAATGACGCACTTTGAACTAAAATTATTCAAATTTCAACCAAAAAATAAAGTTTTATGCAAGCAGGTACATTTTGAGCCAAATTTTTTTCGGATTTTCTTCCAAAAAAAGTAATAGTGAATATTTTAATTTTCAACGGTATACATAAATTTAAAAAAATTAACTAATTTTTCAATAAAAAAAATAAAAATTCAACGAAAAAGATCAATTTTTACCTTAAAAGATAAATTTTCATGTAAACCAATAAATAATTAACAAATTAATTCAGTTATCAACAAATGACTTAAATTTTCAACCGAAAAAGTTCAAATCTCAATGAAAAATTGGTGTAATTCATATTCAAGTCAAACCATTTCTGTTTGAAATTGAAAAAGAAGACAGTTCGATCCTAAATCAAAGCAGAATAATTTTCAATTGAAAAGACCCATTTTCGAGCAAGGAGACGAATTTTTAACTAAAATTATTTAAATTCCAACCAAAAAATAAAGTTTTATACAAGTAGTTACATTTTGAACAAAATTTTTTTCGAATTTTCTTCCAAAAAAAGTAATAGTGAATATTTTATTTTTAACGGGATAACTTACATTTTTAACATAACAGTTCAACTTGCGATAGAAAATATGAATAAATAAAAATTTAACCTTCAACTTAAAAGAATAATTATCAACGCGTTGCATTTTTCAACAAAAAAATTTAATCTTTTCCGAAGAGACGAATTTTCTACAACAGGATTTTATTTTTTAATCCCAAAGTACAAATCTTCAACAAAATCGGAATATTTTTAACCAAAAAAATAAACCTTTTGCCGAAATAATAAATCTTCAACTAAAACAGATTAATTTTTTATAAAAAAAATTAATTGTCTTCCAAATAAGACAAAATTTTCAACAATCATGATCAATTTCAAACCAAAATGATTCATTTTCAACTAAAATTATAAATATTTAATTAATTAATTAAGTTCTCAACAAACTACTTAAATTTTCAAACGAAAAAATGAAATCTCAATGAAAAATGTATGTAATTCATATTCAAGTCAAACTATTTTTTTTAAATTGAAATAGAAGACAGTTCGATCCTAAATCAAATCAGATTAATTGTCAAAGAAAAAAATTCATTTTTAAATAAAATTATTCAAAAGCCAACCAAAAAATAAATTTTCATATAAATAGTTCTATTTCGAACAAAATTTTCTCGAATGTTCGTCCAGAAAAGTAATATTGAATATCTTAATTTTCAACGGAATAAATACATTTTTAACAAAATAGTTCAATTTTCAATAAAAAAGATAAATAAAAAAAAGAGTTGAATCTTCTACCCAAACGATTAATTCTCAACGAGTTGCATTTTTAACCAAAAAATATCAAATTTTTCACCCAGAAAGATAAACCTTTTGCTAAAATAATAAATCTTGACCTAAAACAGATTAATTTTCTTCCAAATAGGACACAATTTCAACGCAAAAAATAAATTTAAAACTAAAATGATGAATTTTCAATCAAAGCAATTAATATTTGACTAATTAATTCAGCTTTAACAATTTGCTTCAATTTTAAACCGCAAAGGATTAAATGTGAATGAAAAATGTATGTGATTCACATTCAAGTCAAAAGAGTTTTTTTTGAAATTGAAATAGACGACAGTTCAATCCTGAATCCAATCTGATTAATTTTTAATTAAAAAGATACATTTTTACCCAAAGAGACAAAATTTTAATTAAAATAGTTCAATTTTTAATAAAAAAGATATATTGAAAAAAAGAGTTTTATCTTCAGCCCAAAAGATTAATTTTCAACGAGTTGCATTTTTAACCAAAAAATATCAAAATTTTCCAAAGAAACGAATTTTCCACAACCGGGTTTAATTTTTTAACCCGACATACCAAACATAAATTTTCAAGTAAAAATAATAAATTCCTGCCAAAAAGAACAAATTTTCAACGTAAAAGATAAATTTCAAACTTAAACAAAGAATTTGCTACCAAAACAATCAATATTGAACAATTTAGTTTAATTTATAATCAATTACTTACATTTTCTACCGAAAAAGACAAAATCTAATCTAAAAATTAAAAATGATATTCCAATAAAACCATTTTTTCAATATAAATAAAAAACAATTCAATCCTCGAACAAATTAAATTAATGTGTTACAAAAATAGATACACTTTCGACCAAAGACGCGAATTTTCAGCTAAAATGATTTATACTTTTAGCAAAAAATAGAGTTTTAAGTTTATCCAAAAGAATAGCCAAAAACAACCAATATTTAAGAAAAATGCATAAAATTTCAACGAAAGAGTTGAATTTTTAATTTTTAAAAAGTTGAATTTTCAACCAAAAAAGATTAATTATTCTCGACGAGTTGCTTTTTTAACTAAAAATTATTAAAATTGTTGCAAAAAGAACGATTTTTCACAACAATCTTTAATAGTTCAACCCGAAATTATTATTTAAGAGCAAAATAGATACGTTTTCAACCTAAGATAAAAAATTTTAGCAAAAATTATGAATTTTAAAAAACTGGATTTTGAACAACTCATCAGTTTAATTTTTAAAACCAAAAATAATAATTTTTTATAAAAATAATTACATTTCCACCCATAAAGATGAATATCTCACAAAAATAATGAATCTTCAATGAAAAAAAGATTTATATTCAATAAGTAAGCTAAATTTTGAACTAAGAAGATTCATTTTCCATCAAAAAGGACAGATTCTCAAACAAAAAGAAAAATTTTTAATTGAAATGATGAATCTGACCAAGAGAATCAATATTTAAGAAATTTCTTAAGTTTTTAACCAATTACTTATATTTCAAATTAAAAGATATGCATTTTTTAATAAAAAATGTTGTAATTAATTCATCAACTAAAAGGATTCTGATTTTAATTTAAAATCAGCTGAATTCATCCAAAAAGACGAATTTTCAACAAAATTGTTGAATCCTCAATCAAAAAAGGTTCATTTTCAACAAGTTTTATTTTAAAAATTCAATCTTTCCCAAACAAGACAGATGGTATCTTTTTATAAAATAGTTCAATTGTAAACCCAGAAATAACCAATAACCAATAACCAATTAATTAAGAATAAAAAAAATGAATGTTCAATGTTTGATTTTTAAAAGAGACGAACTTTTCACAACAAAGTTCAGTTTTTCAACCAAAAAAGATGAAATCTCACTAAAAAGTCTATTAGTTTCAACAGAATAGTCGAATTTTCTACCCAAAAATATAAATCTTAAACAAAATATATTTTTAACCAAAGATATAAATCCTTGGCAAAAATAATAATATTCCAACTAAAACAGATTCATTTTGAATTGAGAAAGATACATTTGCAAAAAGAAATATATATTTTCTGCCAAGAAATAACAATTTTCAACTAAGAAGATGAATATCGTACTAAAATCATAAATTATTAACCAAAACAATTAATACAATTGTTACAATGAATATGTGATAGTTGAAATGTGAATCAAATAATTTTTTTAATAAACACAGAAACAATCATTCAATTTTTTACAAAAATTAAGTCAAATTTTGGCTACTTAATTTTTTTCATAAATATAAAATATTTTCATTGTTTAATATGACGCATTATAAATAGAAAACGATAATAAACGGAGAAAGACGAACAAGTTGAATACGATAGAAAAAGTTTTATTCTCGTGGTTTTAATTTTGAAGTGTGGAGGTGCGGTCTCACAGACCGTAACATATTTCTGAACGAATGTGATTTTTCTCATACTTATGAATATTTATGAATACTTATTTTTGAAAATAATAAACTAATAAATGTAGTCAACTTGTTTTATTAAAAAAATTTTACACCAGAGAGGAAAGGAGCCTGATTGCAGAATGAAGGTGCGGTCTGTGAGACCGCACATCCATACTTACAGGTTAATGAAAAAGTTTTAGAGAAACTGGATTCTTTTCATTTAAAAAAAAAAAAACATTTATTAATAATAATATATCTATAATTATGAATTTGATTATTTTTATTTGTTATAAATTGTTTGTATTTGCTGTGAAAAATTCCCAATGCAGTAGACAACACTTTGACTTACTTAGATAAGAAAATAGAGGAGTTCAGTAAGTACTGTTTCAACACATGTTAGACTTAAGATAATAAAATAGGAAAATAAAAATCGATGTCAGATAAATATTTACTGTTCATTTTTTATCGTCGCATTTTGAAGGAAGGTCAGTAAATAAATATTCCATCAAACATGACCAGCGACTTCAACAAGAGGTGAGTGAATTCAAATTTGAAAAAATGTTCCCCATAATCCAAAAATTAAAAAAATCATAGAAAATATCTCATCCTTGAAGTATGAATGTGATTTTATTTTTGCACTAACATTTACCTAAAGTCTCACAGACCACTATATATATTTGTATCGATTTAAATATTTTTAGAAGTTTTTGTTATCTAACTTGTACACATATATGAAAAAAAAATCGGGGAAAGTGAAAAATTAATACATTTTACCAACTTTTGTTATTAATGATGTATTAATGTATTTTTATTTTTTGTGCTTACTACATCCACACGAATTAAGACATCGTGTTGAAAATTCAAAAAATTAAATAAAAAGCACTAAAGAATGTTTGTACACATTATTGTGTTTATAATTTCAAAAAAAATGTATCAAGTTTATTTGTTGATTTGCAGCAGAAGTGCAAATTTTATTGTTTATATTGATTTTTTTAATTTGTTGACGATTTAGTGCAAAATTGGTGTCAGTGCTCAACATACGCAAATAAAAAAATGTGAAATTCATCAAACCAAACATTACCTTCAAAATGGTACAACTCAAGTGGTAATATCCTATTTTGTCAATTTATAAATAAATTTTCTTCGAAATTAAAAACATATTGATTAAAAAAAAACAAAATATAAATAAAAACAATGGTAAATTGTTTAGACTGTTTGTTTTAATGAAAGTAATTATTACATTACCCTTGATACTAAGTAAACAAAAAATGAAATATTTCAGGAGAAAATATTAAAATAATTCCATAATTACTATAGGAGAAGATACCTATAAATAATAATAATAGAATTTGTTACTAATCAAGTTTGAAAAATTGCATTAATTATTACTTGGCTCTAACAGAAAAGTTGAAAGCAAGTTGAAAAATTCAGAAAAAACAGAACTTTCTATTATTGCTTTGAGAGCAGATAGTTATTAACATCAGTAAATTTTTTAAATAATTATTTTTGTCAGCAATAATTAATTGCAACCTTACTGATAAAAAAAGCAGAACATATTAGAGATTTTAGAAAAAACAACTTTCTAGCGTTAATCTAATTAACGATACTGATAAACAATAATTAATTGTTTAAATAATCATGTTTGTTCACTTGCATTAATTCTTACTTTAGTAACTGAAGAGTGGAAAAAAAATTGTTAATTAAGAAAAAAACAGCTTTATAGCATTATTTTAAATGAATATTATTTTTAAAGAATATCACATTGTTTACACAATTATTGTTAAATTGATTTAATTATTTGATAAATGGCACATCTTAAAGTCAAATTTGCTTTTCAGAATTTAATAGAAACAAGACTTATATAGACCTGAGGTCTCACAGACCACTGTTTAATATATATTTTTTTTAATGGAAAGGGGAAGCTACATATTAAAGTGCCATGGTTCGGTCAGTGGGACCGCACGGCCACACTGCGCTGTATCACGAATAAACATTTTTTTTAATTTAAAAAAAAAATTAATATTTTTTTTAAACCCAAGGAAATATAATAGAGCTGCGCGACAGCTAAGAAAAGAATATTTAATTTTTTTGGGCCACCCTAATGTGAACGCTTTCCATTAAAAAATAAGAATCCATAGAGGTGTAATAACTTTGAAGGCATATTTATAACGAGAAACATTTTTTCTTACAAGCTATCATTCAATTTAACCGTTAAGTATGAACATGATTTTATTTTTTATTTTTGCACTAACATGGGTGTAAGGTCTCGCAGACCACTGAATAATGTATATATTTATATATACTTAAATATCTAAAGAATTTATTGTTCTCTAATTTACACAACTGTATAAGGGGGCTTTGGAATAATAAGAAATTAATTAATTATATAATTTTTCATTATTAATAATCTTTTACATAAGAAAAATGGGGGACCCTCATATAAAGACCATGCTGCGGTCTGTGAGACCCCACATAAATTTTTTTACTGTAAGTAGCGTTATCTATAATTCAGACGAAGCTTTTTTTTAGAGTTCTACATTTTTCCTTAAAATTTAAGAAATAACTAAACCGTCAATTACTTTTATCTGATTTTAAAATTTCTTGCATTATTTTTTCATCATGGAAAGTATACAAAAAAAAGATCAATGTGATAATTTTTCTGATGCAAAACTGATGGAAATGTTTAATTATTATAAAATTTAATTTTTCCAAAAAAATCCCTGTTATCCTTAGGGAGCTGAAAATTTTAATGCTGCCAGAAAAATAACTACATGAGCTGAAGCTAGACAAATTACCGTTGATGTCATAAATTAAATTTCAAAGCTGCTGCAGTAAATTTTGAGAAAAAATTCACGGTTTCATTAACCTCAAGCTTTTTTATTTCCTAAACAAATTCCTTGCTATTCCCAGGATGCTGGAAAATTGAAAGCCGTCAGGAGAACTTAGCAGAAGGATCTTTTTAAAAAAATGAATTTTCTAAAAAAGTTTAATTTTTTGCAAATAAATTAAATTTTGTAACCGATAATAAATCTTTTAGAAGGAGTTTTCAGTTTTTAACTAAAGAAAAGAATCTTTAACTAAAAAGACTAAACATCAACAAAAAATTTATTTTTAGCGAGGTAGTTAAATTTTGGACTAATTAGTTGAAGTTTCAACCAAGAAATATGAATTCAGTCTGATTATTTTTCAACAAAATTGTTAAATTTTCATCCAAAAAAGGTGTATTTTGAACGTTAAACATCATAGTGGATATTTGTAATAATTAATACTCTAAATTTTTTCCAAAAAAGAACAAATTTAAAAAAGAAGCTGAATTTTCAATAAAACAGTTCAATTTTCAGCCGAAGAGATAAATTTTTAACAAATTAGTTCAGCTTTTATTTTACTAGATAAGAATTTCAGTGAAAACATATTTTTATTTTGAATAAGAAGCAGTAAAAATAATGTTCGGACAAAACTTCAAAATTTTTACCAAAAATATGAATTTTTAACAAAATACATTAATTTTTAACCGAATAGATGCATTTTCAACCAATAATCTCAAATTTTGCAAAAACAAAATTTTACAAGAAATTTGAATTTCAATTAAAAACTTTAATTTTCAACCAAAGAGATAAATTTTCAACAAAATCGTTCAGATTTTACTTTATTAGATTAGGATTTGAGTGAAATTTTTGTTTTATTTTAAATAAGAAGCAGTTAAAATAATTTTTGGGCAAAAAAAGCGAAAATTCCAGAAACCAATGAAATTTTTAACAGAATAGATAAATTTTCAATCAGCCAAATAAATGTGTAAATATAATTGTAAATCGTTATCCAAATAATAAATTGTTGAAAAGTTGGTTCAATTTTTAAGAAAGTTGTTGAATTTGTATCCAGAAAGGTGAATTTGCAACGCAAAATGTAAGAATTAATATTTTTAAAAATTTCTGCTTCCAGCAATAAAGCTATTGGGAAATTTTTTTTTTTTTCGAAAATTCTCTTGTGCCTACTTTCAATTCAAATTTGTATTTACTTCGGAAAATTTCTGCTCGCAGATGAGAATTATACGTTTTTGAAACTTTCTTGTTTCAAATTCTAGTTATAATTTTTTTCGTAAATTATGTCATTCAATTAGGAATTACATACAATTTCTTCCGAAAATCTCCAAAAGAAGATTTAAGCAATTGTTGCCTTAAAAATTTCACAAAAAAATTTCGTTAAGAACATTTATTTGATTTAAAGAATAATATATTCATTGCTACAAAGTTAAAGAGAATTCTTTTGATTTAAGAAAAAATTTTTTCCATTAATTTAAAATCATGTTTTTCATTTTAAAGTTGATTTTGGGTGAATAAAAAAATTGTCTTAATCAAACGATTTCTTTAATTCAATAGTCTATAATAATAGAACTGTAGAATTTTAATGTCAAAATTTGAATCTATTTCAATATACGTCAAAATTCGAATACTCGTAACTTCATATAAATTTTTTTCTTTTTCATTTGTAAACAGTCTTATATAAAAAATTAACCTAATTAACATAATTAACCAATAGATTTTCGAATGCAATTCGCAAAAAGTTAATTTGAAAAATAAGAAAAAAATCTGCATCCGATCAGATTTGAACCATGAACGCCACAATACAGGAGTGGAGCGTTAACCAATTGCACTAGCAAAGTCATAGACGATTTGTTTATGCTCTTTCGAACTAATTTTACAGGACAAACTATTACTTATTTCTCCACTTTTACAATTGTTTTTTTTATGATAGACTTCAATTTATTCTGATTAGTTTTAGGAAGATATCATTATTATTATTATTTAATTATTAAACGCTACACTTACGTAATGGCCTTCTAGGTCACAGCTTTTTTTCTTCTTCAAAAAAAAAAATCATTTGTTTGAAGTAATCATTAAAATTGTATTTTGATTAATTAAAATTTTAAAACTCATATTTTATAATCTGAGCTGTAATCTAAAGTTGTAAATTTTAAGGAAATGCAATTGTGATTGCAAGACGAATTTTTTTATAGAGAAAAGTATCTGGAGATTCGGTATCTTGGTGAAACGGAGATATAAGGATGCGATGAAAAAGAAGCGAATGTTAGATCTAAAACGAAAAACAAAAAAAAAGATAACTGGAATGGGAAAAGGTAGGCAACGCACGTCTCGCTCTCGTTTTGCTTTCATAAACCTTTCCTGCCACCTTTTCCGTCCTCTCCTTGCTTCGTGTATTTTCCTGTCCCCGTGTGGCAAACCTCTCTCTCTCTCTCTCTCTCTCTCTCTCTCTCTCTCTCTCACACACACACACACATACACACACAAATATATAAATATATATATACAAAAAAAAGAAAAAATATTATATAAATTGTCCCTCTCTTTGGAACCTCCTCCCGCGGGGAACTATAAACCCTCCTGGAACTGACTGAGTGACTCTGTGACTACACAATACGAATGTGCAGTGAAGTACGTGAACGAACGTCTCGTTTGACCAAAATTTGAATAAAGGCTGACTCCAGACTTTTCAGCCATAATGTGATTTTTCTCATAAACAAAAACTACTCTTTTCAACTTAAAGAAAAGACATCTAATTTTCTACCCTATTTAAAAAAAAAATTTAAGAAAGTTCATCCTTTTTTTTAAATTGTACCATTATATTTTTGGTTCTGAATTTATCTCGTTTCTTTTAATTATTTTATCATTATATTATATATTTTATTTAATATTTTTATTAATTAATTCATTATTTCGTAGAAAATGCCACTGTTTTCATGAAAAGTTATCTTTTTTGGTCAAAAATTGTACTACACTCTTAGAAATTTCTGTAGGAATTTTCAGAGACGTGTCACTAAAGCTTTATGCAGAAACCGTTTGTAAATTTTCCGGAACTGTAACAGAAATTTCAGCAACGGTAAACTGCATAAAACTCCAGTGAAATTTATCACAAAATTCTGTTACAGTTTGGAAATTTTCAGTTACTGTAGCTAAAAATTCCTAGAGGTTAAACAATTTTTTTCGGTTCATTATTTTAATATAAAAGATGTAGTCTATATTTGTCCTAAGAATATAAATAGGAAAAAAATATAACCTAAGTATACTGCAAATTTATATTAAAATTAATAAACCAAACAATGATGTTTTCTTACATTACATGTTTAGAGAAATGTACTCAGAAAATGTATACAAAATGTTACTTTATTTTTTATAAATAATATTCGCATGTACATTGAAAAAATGGTTACTTGGGCTAACTGTTTAGATTGTAAGATAAATTACTGCTATTTTATTAGTTGGGACAACCATTTACTTAGTTGCGGGTACTAACTGAATAGCCACGGCATCTAATGGAATTGTTGTACCCACTAATAAAATAGCAGTATCAACTAATAAAATAGCAATACGATATCCGACTAATTAAATAGTTAGTATTATATATTTACTAACTATCTTTTTTTTCAGTGTAATTTTTTCGTAAAAAATTGAATTTTCAACAAAAAATATGAATTTTGCCTGAAAAAATGATTTCTTCAAAAAGTGGTTTAACCAGAATTTTCAACAAAAAAAGTTGTATCCTCACACAGAGAAAAGATTAACTTTCAAGGAAATAGAAAAATTTTTATCCAAGAAAGATAAAATTTCCGCTAAAACGGATGAATTTTTGAATCAGAAATATAAAATTTTTTAAAAAAATTGAATTTTCATCCGATAAATACTTTATTTTTACATTTTAACATCAAACTATAAGTTTTCAATAAGAAATAAATCTTCCATGAAAATTTAACCGAAACATACTATTTTCCAATGAAACAGATGAAATTTTAATAAAAAAAGAGAAACTTTTTGAAAATATGGGTTTCAAATGAGAAAAGAATTTTTTTTAAATGTTCTACACAAAAATATGAATTTTCAACAAAACAGTTCAATTTTTGGCAAAAAAGAAAAAAGACTTCGATTAAAAATTCTTGAATTTTAAACTAAGCCGTTGAATTTTTATCGAAGAAAGATGCAATTTCTAGTAAAATAGATGAATTTTTAAAATAGAAAAACAAATTTTGCAAAAGTACTTGAATTTTCAACCAAGAAAATTTTTGTTTGACCTTTTAGCATTGAAATATGAGATTTAAAAACTAAGTCATTTTTCTATGAAACTGGTTGAATTTTCAACAAAAAATTAGGATGTTTCGAAAAATTTTCGTACAAGAATAAAGTGCCATATTTAGAAATTTTAGAAAAATGTTCGTAATTTTCAGAAACAGCTTCTGAAGTTAAATAAAAATTGAGTTGCTAGAATATTTAACCACTGTGTTGCAAATCTATTTTTTTTCAAAGATTCAACTGTTTTGCTATACATTCCATTTAGTCTTTCTCACTTTTTTAAAGAATTCTTCTTTTTTTCCCTATTTTCAAGAACCTTTCAAGAAAGGTAATTTTGTTTTTGTTTAAAAATGCACTATTTAATTTATGGTTTGAAATTCATCTAGTTTAGTTATAAATTCTGCTAATCTGATTGAAAATTTAATTATTCTAATATATTGTTAAAAAGTTATATTTTTTGGTCAAAAACTCAACCACTTGCTAGAAGGTTTTACTAATTTCATAAAAATTTATTTTTTTGGTTTAAAATGTACCTATTTCGTACATTCATTTCATTTTGCATAGAAAATTAATTTTTTTAACTGAAAATTCAATTATTCCATTTTTTATTGAAAAAATTTTAATTACATTCTTCAGATTTTTTTATTTGAGAAAGCGAATTTAATGAAACAGTTGACTTCGACTGCACATTATCCTAAAAGATTAGTAAAAATCCATAAACTCTTTATCCCCTTTTTCAGAGAATTCGTATTTTTTCTCTGTTTTAAAGAAACTTTACATTTTTCTCCTTTATTGCTTAAAATCGAACTAAAATATTTTTAAAAAAAATAAAAAAATCTTACTATTTTTGATTTAAGAATAATTTTGTTGTTTTTGATAAGTCTATCAGTATAAATTCATGTATAATTAATAATTCCTCTCTTTTGTAGAAAATTAATCTTCTTGGTTAGAAAATCCACTTGAAATTGAAATTTTATCTCTTTAATTAAAAATTCTAATACCTTGCTAATGATTCTTTTTTTTCGTTAACAATTAATTTTTTTACTACAAACTTATATATTCCATTTTTAGTTGACAATTGATATTTTTTTTTAAAAAATTGATCATTTCTGCTTGAGAATTCAACAAATTAGTTGAAAATTCAATATTGTTTAAAAAGATTCAGCTGCTTCTTTAACATTTATGTTTTTTAATTGAATATTAAAGTAATTTGTTTAATATTTAATTATTTTGTTAATAATTCATTTTTTTAGAAAATAATCTTCTCGTCAAAAAAATTAAGTTTTTTGTTTAAAAATGTAAAAAAAATGTTTAATTGTCTAAAATAATAAACTGCTTAACTTAAAAACTAATCTAATTTGTTAAAATTGTTTAAATTTACGTCACAAATAAAGCTTGTTTGTAAAATTAATCTACTTAGTTGATTTCTGGTTGAAGACTAATAATTGTTACTTAAAAATGTAACTTTTTGGTTAAAAACTTATGTATTTTGTGAAAAATTCTACTTTTCGTATAAAATTAATCATCTCGATTGAAAACTCATCTTTCGTAAGGCACAAAATTCAAGTATTTGTTCAAATGTTAAACTTTTTTTGAAAAGTTTAATTGTCTTGTTTAAAATTTAACTATTTTGTTAAAGTTAGCTTTGTTGCTCAAAAATTCTGCTTGAAACTTTGTTGACAATTTGTCCGTTGGAAATTCAAAATTGATTTTCCATTCCTCAAAATAAACTTTTTTTGTTGAAAATGCAACTTTTCTGGTTCAAAATTCGGCGTTTTTCTAATCTGATTTTTTTTTTAAATACCTAAAGTCAGAGAATTTCTATAAGAAGATTTTTGAGAGAATTTTCTGGTAATTCTGTTGAATTTTTTGAATTTCTGTAAATACACTCAATTCTACTCAATTCAGTGGATTAAAAAGAATGAGCTTATAAGCTAATTTTTTTCATCCATAAAATTTAAGTTATTAATCATAAATGTTTAAGTTATTTTAAAATATTTCAAACTCAGCGTTAATTCTCGGAAATTTTATAGAATTCTTTTAAATTCCCTTGAATTAAAAAAAAAATGTTAAGCTTAGTTAACTCAACAAAGTTTTTCATATTTTTCAATACATTTTAACTCATAATAATTTGAGGCGAATTTCCAAAAATTATAATGAGTTAAAATGTGTTGAAAAATATGAAAAAATTGGTTGAGTTACCTAAGCCTAAAATGTATAAAAAAATTTACGGAAAAGTCTGGGAATTGAAAAAAATTAAGAATTATTATCTGAAGTGTAAAATTAAAAACGGTGAATAAATGGATTCATTGAAGAAAATTATTTTGAAATTATTTTACGTATAAAAACGACTTTTTTCTTTCTAGAATATTCCCCATATTTCTTCATCTACACCCGAAAATTCCCTGTCTCGAAATAGGCAGAAATCAATTTTCGATATAGGTTTTTCACCCCTAGGCAGTTCCTTGAAGAGGTGATACTTACGTATGCTTTTTTGTGGAACTTACCCGAAATTGGTTTTAGATACATTCGTGATAAGCTTTTTCGATAAATAAATAAATGAATACCATGAAGCGTCTGACCTGAGCATGTAGAGAATTTTTCAATAAAATCCAGAATCTAGGGACAATGTTCCGTCCTTCATTCATCCTATTACACCGCCCTTAGGCTTCCGTAGAAAAGTTAATTATATTTTCTAATCCGGTGCTCAAAGGAAAAAGAAACAGGAAAAAATCGCGTCTCTGGCTATATCATATAATTTTCCGACAAAAAGCACTTACGCTTCGGCAGCCGTTATAACCTAACGCTAACCCACCACCCCCGAAGACCGCCTCCTTTGCCACCTTCTTCTTCTCCTCAGAAACGTGTCCCACGTCAGCCAGCCGAGGGGCGAGAGTGCATTTATATCGAGTTTCATAGAAAATTTTACAGGCTCCGCACGGAATATCGATGTGTGAACTCGAGAGAAAATTGAGCTCTATCCCCACCCCACCCCCAACCCCCCAAACGTTCCTGGTTATTGTGAATTTTCTCCAGTTTTGAAATTTCCATCTTTCGGTGTTTCGGCACAAAAGCTCAGAAAAGTCCTTGCTAGATTTGATAGAAATTGCATCTATTGAAAATTACGTCTTAAATTCGTAGAGTTTACACAAAAGGCAAAAGTCAATTCCGCTTCACATCTATAAATTTTTATTCTCAAACATGAAAAAGTAGTCAAAATAGGAGTAATGGGCCTACAAAGAAGGATTTTGCAGCCTCTCATTATTTTAATCAAATTGTTCAAATTTCCTCTCCCACACCAATCCTTCCTCTCACTCCTCTTCTCTTGCATCCTATCATGTGCTATCCGATCCGATCATGCTCTATCTTGTCATCCCCTCTCCCCACTTTCCCTTTCTCCTAACAATTAATTTTCATTCCCTTCTCTACTCCACTGCTTTTCACTTTCATTTACTTCCACTTATTAAACTCCTTATACTTCACTGCCTTCCTTACGTTTACTCTCCTCACTTGCTTCTGTTCTCCTCTTCTGCTCCCACTACTGTCTCTCCACTACTTTTTATTACACACTCCCCCTCTTCCACCTTCACAGATTATCAATATCTTAATTAAATTATTCGAATGTCCCCTCTCCTTCTGTCAATTATTCCTCTTGCTTCTCTCCTTTTTCATCCTATCCTGTTCTAACCTATCCGATCCAGTTTTATCATCCCCTCTACCCACTTCCCCCTATTCACAATCTCTACTTCTTATTCCCTTCTCTACTCCAGTACTTCCTTTCCTCATTCATTTCCACTTATTACACTTTACCTAATTCACTCTCACCCCTACATCAACTCCCCTCGCTTTTTCTGCCCACTGTTCTTTCTTATACTATCCTTTCTTCTACTCTTCTACTAAATTGTTTAAATCTCCCCTCCCATTCTATCAGTTCTTTCCCTATCTCATCTCCTTTTCTATCCTATCTCGTCCAATCCAATCCGATCCTATCAGATCCTGTTTTATCGTTCCCTATACCCACATTTATCTACTTTCAAACTCTACTTTCCATTCCCTTTACTACTCCAATTCTTCTATTCCTCCTTTAATTACACATTCCTACTTCACTCTCTCCCTCACATCAACTCCTCTCGCTTACTTCTATTATTTCTCCTTTCTTCTACTATCCTTTCTTCTACTCTTCTTCCTTCTACTCTTTTCCCTTCTACTCCTCTGTTTTCTCTTCCCCCACTTTCCAATATCTTCACCTCCTCTTCATCATCCCTACAAAAAACAATTTAAAAACTATAATAAAAATTATTAAAAATTGTCACAGTAAATACACGCACGCACTCACATCCCTTACTATTTATTTATTCATTCAAAAACAAAAAGAGTTTTGCTTTAGCCATTTATTTAAACTTTTTTCTGGAACAAATGTCTAAACTTTACATGGACTCTGTGAGCATCATTAAATAATTTTTGCAAAATTTTCGAAAAATGTCACTAGCTTCTTTAACATATTTTGAAATGAACAATCGTTCAGTGGTTGAATAACTTTATTTTCCTTCTAAAAAATTAAATAATGAGCAGAATTAATAAAAGACAATAAGAAAATCCAAATTTTTTTTCAACTCTAATTATATTTTTATTTAAGAATGTTATTATCTGGTTTTAAACTTGATTCTTTTAATTACGAGTATAAAAATTCCGAAATTTTTTGTTGCATTCGGAGAAATTTTTTTTTTTAATGAGGAAAAATCTGCCTCAGCCCGGATTCGAACCGGGAATGCCACTATACATGAGTGGAGCGTTAACCAATTACGCCACCGAGACTTAAAAAACCACAGAAAAATAATTTGTCCGCACGAATCATAAAATTTCTAAATTTCAATACTTTTAATCTAAAATTTTGGATTTCTAATTGTTTGAAATTAAATTATAAAGTTGAATTAGTATAATTTAGAGTTAAATTAATTCCTTTTATTTCGAAAGCCTATTATTATATTTTTAATTGAGAAGGCATATTTTTTTTTTAATTGTATTATTTTTCTAGATTTTAACATTTTTGATGAAAAAGTCATGAATCTTAGTTAATAATTCAACTCTTTTATTGAAAATTCCTCTTCTTAGCTTCAAAATTCATACATTTTGGTATAAAATTCACCATTTTTTATAGAAAATTTATCTTTTAGGCTAAGAAATTCAGAAATTTTTCTAAATTTCTTTTTCTTTCTTGACCGAAAAATGGTTCTTTTGGTTTAAAACTCTTTCTTGGTTGAATATTCTTTATTTGTTGACTTTTTTTATGGAACATTTATCTTTTTGCCTTGAAAGTTAAAAAATTTAGCTGACATTCTTTCCCTTTCTTGACTCAAATAACTTTAGGGTTGAAAATTCTTTCCTGATTAAAATTTCAACTTTTTTCGTAAGAAATTCATCTTCTTGACTTCTTAAAAATTCAATTTTCATTAATGAAAATTTATCGTTTGGACTTTAAAATTCATAAATTCAGCTAAATCATTTTTCTTTCTTCACTCAAAAATCTTTCTTCTTTGGCAATCCATTTTCCACTGAAAATTTTTTTTTGGTTTCAGATTTAATTTGTGTATAGAAAATTTATATTCTTGGCTTAAAACCTTTAAAAAATCTATCTTAAATTATTTAACTTTCTTACTTAAGCATCTTTCTTGGTTGAAAATTCTTTCTTTGTCGAAAATTCAACAATTTGGTTGAAATTCTTTTTATCTTTTGACTAAAAGAAATTTGTTGGTTAAAAATGATTTTTTGTCTAGAAATTAATTTTTTTTCAGAAATCAATTTATCTTCTTGGCTTTAAAATTCAAAAATGCAGCTGAAAATTTCTTTTCTCTCTTGATTCAAAAATCGTTTTTAATTGTAGATTCTTTCTTGATAGAAAATCCAAGTTATTTCTGCGCAATTCGTCTTTTTTTTGTTGAAAATTTAGTTGCTAGGTTTTTAAATTCTGGAATTTGGCTAAAATTTTTGTTGTTTCTCGAATGAAAAATTGGTTTTGGTTAAATATTTTTTCTTCGTTGAAACCCCAACTTTTTTTGTAGATAATAATCTTCTTGCATACATTTCTTTTTTTGATAAAATTTCCCTATTTGGTTAAAATGTTAGCTATTTTATAGAAAATCCAACATTTTCCGATGATTTTCAATCTTGAAAATTACCATTCAAATAATAAATTAATATGGAGCTAAAACTAAATTTAAATGGCATGTTTTTGGATTCAAAAATTTGCTGATAATTTGATTTGTCCACTTTTACAACATATAATCTTTTCGGTTAATTTCGTATTTAAAAATGAGAAATCAACATAACAATTTTTTACGAGAATGAGAAACTGTTCTATACTTTATAAATCCTAAAAATTATACTCGTGCCGCCATCTGTTGTACAAGAGAAGTAAACTCTCTCTTTCATCGCGTTTCAGAGCAGTCGTTTCAATAAAGCCATTCTGTTTCCAAGTTCATTTAATAGAATTCTTTTAATTTTTTGATCGAACATTCAAAATTTTTTTACCTTTAGTCGATTTATTTTTTTTTAATTCCTGAATAACGCAAATTTCATCAATTTATATAAAAGTCCCTACTTGTTAACATTTTCCATGAAAAAATTGATTTTCCTAATCAGTCAAGATTTTCTTACTATTGGAGACTAGAGTTTAATTTTTATTTGATAAATAAATAAATAAATTTATTTATCATAAATTATAATATAATTTCATTTTTTTAAACTCGAAATATCAAAATAGTGAAAACTTTATTTATTTTACAAAGTTTAAGTGTACCCTAAACAGAAATTTTCTTTTCATTATTTAAATTTACTAGATTTACTTAAACCCCTTTAATCTTGCTACAAAGAGATTGGCAATTTTCTTACGCTCGAAAATCTCAAAGGATAATGTGAGGAAAATTACATTTTTTATAAACACAGGGTAATTTTATTTTCGACGCGGAAAACTGAAATTATCTGAGAGTTAATTTTCAGAGAAAAGCTATTTGTCATAGTGAAGGCTGAACTAAAGCGTCGCCGAAAATTGAGTTTAAAATCTATTTCAGATCCAATTCCAATTTTTAATAGTGCCCATTAAATATGAAATTTTGAGCACAAACCTCTTCATAATCTCTCTATGTTCGTAGAATGTTCTTATTAATTTAAAAATTCTATTATTTTATATCCATAATGATAAACCATCCGTTTTTCATTTATTTTTATTTATAATTTTATTAAATTTTACATTAAGTAGAAAACAAATACAAAAAATTCAAGTTCTATGTTTTAAAAGATTCAGATTTTCAAAACATAACACATTTTTCGATATTTTTAATGATTCTAAGGATTTCGAATTTTCCTTGGATTTTAGAAACTTTCCATGAATTTTAAAAAGATTCAAAACTTTTCAGGAAATATCAAAAGATTTCAGAGAATTTAAAATATTTCCGAACATTTTAAACCTCTAAGATTTATCAATCGATTGTTTAATAATTCATAGGTATTTTAAAGGATTTCAAATTTTTCTTTATATTTTTATAGGTATCAAAATACTTTAAAAAGACTTCAAACATTTCAGAAGGTATCAAAAGGTTTTAAGGAATTAAAAATATTTAAGAGTATTTTTGAAGTCACCAAGAATATTTCAATGGTTTTCGACAATTGGAAGAGATTTTAAAAGATTTCAAAAGATTTTAACAATTCGCAGAGATTTCAAAGGATTTCAAAGGACTTTAAACGATTTCAAAGACTTTTATGATATTTTGAAAGGATTTCAAATTTTCCGGGGCCTTTTTAAGGATTCCGAGGAATATCAAAAGATTTTAAAGAATTTATAATAGTCAAGGGTATTTTAAAACCAAAATTGTTTTCAATCGATTTTAATGATTCAAAGGTATTTTTTAAGATTTTAAAATTTACACGGTATTTTGAAGTATTTCAAAGAATTTTAAAGATATTTGAAAGATTTCAAGGAATAACAAAAGATTTCAAAAAATTTGGGTGAATTTTTAAACTCTAAGATTTTTCAATCAATTTAAATAATTTTAAAGGTTTTAAATTTTTTATCGATTTCAACAATTCACAGGTAGTTTTAGGCATGTGTAAAAGATTTCAAGGAATATCAAAAGATTTCAAATAATTAAAAATAGTTTAGGATATTTTAAAATTCTAAGATTTTTGAATACAATTTAATAATTTAAAAACTCCAACATTTTTTGAATGTTTTGAAGAATTTAAAGGTATTTTAAAGGATTAAAAATTGTTTTTTTGAATTTTTAAAGATTTTAAGGAATTTTAAGGATATTAAAAATATTTCGAGGAATATATCAAAAGATTTCAAAAAATGTCAAATAATTAAAGTATTTTCAAATTTTCAAATTATTCAATCGATTTCAATCATTGAAAAACTATAAATTTTGTATTAATTTCAAGAATTCTAAGATATTTTTAAGATTTTCCCATTTTTGATGGTATGTTTAAAGATTTTAAGGAATTTTAAAGATATTTGAAAGATTTAAAGGAATATCAAATGCTTTCACAGAATTTAAAATAATTTATAATATTAAAAACTCCAATATTTTTAAATTGATTTGAAGAATTTAAAGGTATTTTACAGGATTACAAATATTTTATTTTTAAAGATTTTAAGGGATTTTAAAGAGATTTCAAATGTTTAGAGGAATATCCAAATATTTCAAAGCATTTAAAATAATTCAGGATATTTTAAAATTCTGGAATTTTTTAATCGATTTCAATCATTGTAAAAGTTAAATTTTTTAGAATAATTTTCAGAATTCAAAGGTATTTTAAAGAATTTCAAATTTATATGGTATTTTTGAAGGTTTTAAGAAATTTTAAAGATATTTAAAAGATTTGAAAGAATTTGAAATTGTTCATGATATCTTAAAACTCCAAGATTTTTAAATTGATTTGAAGAATTTAAAGAAATTTTACAGAATTACAAATTTTTTATGGATTTTTTTAAGATTTAAATTTTAAATAGATTCAAAATATTTCGAGCAATATAAAAAGATTTCAAAAAATTTTAATAATTGGGGACATTTAAAAATTCTGATATTTTTCAATCGATTTAAATTATTGTAAAACTAAAGTTTTTTTTATTAATTTCAAGAATTCAAAGGTATTTTAAAACATTTTAAATTTTGTATGGTATTTTAAAATATTTTAAGTAATTTTAAAGATATTTAAAAGATTCAAAGGAATATCAAATGATTCCACAGAATTTGAAATTGTTTGCTGTATTTAAAAACCGCAAGATTTTTTTAATAATTTGAGGAATTTAAAGGTATTTTAAAGGATTAAAAATTGTTCTTGGACTTTTTAAAGATTTCAAGGAATTTTAAAGATATTGAAACGATTTCAAGGACGATCAAAAGATTTCAAAAAATTAAAATAATTGATGATATTTTTAAATTCTGAAATTTTTTAATCGATATAAATTATTGTAAAACTCTAATATTTTTTTTTATTAATTTCAGGAATTCAAAGGTATTTTAAAGAATTTAAAATTTTCTATGGTATTCCAAAATATTTTAAGTGATTTTAAAACTATTTAAAATATTTAAAGGAATATCAAATGATTCCACAGAATTTGAAATAGTTTATGGTATTTAAAAACTGCAAAATTTTTTTAATTATTTGAAGAATTTAAAGGTATTTTAAAGATATTTAAAAGATTTCAAGCAAGGTCAAAAGATTTCAAAAAAATTAAAATAATTGATGATATTTTTATGTTGTGAAATTTTTTAATCGATTTTAATATTTTAAAACTCTAGAATTTTTTTTATTAATTTCAAGAATTTAAAGGTATTTTGAAGAATTAAAAATTTTGTATAGTATTTTTAAAGATTTTAAGTCATTTTAAAAATATTTAAAAGATTGAAAGGAATATCAAATGATTCCACAGAATTTGAAATAGTTTATCGTATTTAAAAACTGCAAAAATTTTTTCAATAATTTGAAGAATTTAAAGGTATTTAAAAGGATTTAAAATTGTTCTTAGAATTTTTAAAGATTTCAAGGAATTTTAAAGATATTTAAAAGATTTCAGGGAAGATCAAAAGATTTCAAAAAAATTAAAATAATTGATGACATTTTTCAATCGATTTCAATTATTGTAAAACTCTAAAGTTTTTTTTATTAATTTCAAGAATTCAAAGGTATTTTAAAGAATTTAAAATTTTCTATGGTATTCCAAAAGATTTTAAGTGATTTTAAAAATATTTAAAATATTTAAACGAATATCAAATGATTCCACAGAATTTGAAATAGTTTATGGTATTCAAAAACTGCAATTTTTTTTTAATTATTTGAAGAATTTAAAGGTATTTTAAAGGACTGAAAATTCTTTTTGGAATTTTTAAAGATTTCAAGGAATTTTAAAGATATTTAAATCATTTCAGGGAAGATCAAAAGATTTTTAAAAAAATCAAAATAATTGATATTTTTCAATCGATTTTAATATTTGAAATATCTAAAGTTTTTTTTTTATTAATTTCAAGAATTCAAAGGTATTTTAAAGAATTTAAAATTGTTCTTGGATTTTTTAAAGATTTTAAGGAATTTTAAAGAGATTTTAAAAATATTTCGAGGAGTATGAAAAGATTTCACAGAATCTGAAATAATTCAGGATATTTTAAAATTTTGAAATTCTTAAATTCTTTTCAATCGTTGTAAAACTTTAAAGTTTGTTTTTAATTTCAAGGATTCGAGCGTATTTTTAAGAATTTTAATTTTTTGTGGTATTTTAAAATATTGTATGGTATTTTTTAAAAATTCGACAGAATTTTTTATTACACTTCCATAATTCGAAGATAATTTATCGGATTTAAAATATTTCTGGGTATTTTTCCTGATTTAACAGGAAACACCGATTTTGGACGAAAAACATTAAAATGATACAAAATTATTCACAAATTGTAAATCTTATTGAAATTGAAATTCTAAATTCTATAGTACAAAAGTATAGTTGAAGGTGTAACCAACAACGAAGAATTTTCATCGATCGACGACATTTTTGCTATAATTCCTACTGACAAAATTAATGAATTTGTTCAAACTTTTAACAATGTAGAAGACTCTTTAAATTTTACACATGAAATTGAAAATAATAATACCATACAATTTTTAGACATTTCGATTAAAAAAACACCTGAAGGTAACATTTTTACAGATTGGTTTAGAAAACCAACATGGTCTGGTCAATATCTAAATTATAACTCACATCATGAATTCAGTCAAAAGATTGGCTTAATAAAAGGACTAATTGATAGGGGTATAAAATTAAGTGATTTTAATTTAAGGAAAAACAATTTAAATTTAATTAAAGAAACTTTAAAATTAAATAATTACCCGTTACCATTAATAAACAGCATTATAAAAGAACGTATCCATGAAATCTACAATAGTACAGGTAAAAAC
>NC_046659.1:161548248-161559414 GCF_010883055.1 Belonocnema kinseyi
CGTATTTCGACATTTTCAAGAGCGAAAAAAATCACGATATCATATGAAACTTGAAATGTTTGGTATTGGATATTGTTGACAGATGACAATACGCCAATTAGCGCAAATGGTAAGTTCCGACAGTGTCTACAAGTGTGCCTACTAACCGCTAGATGGCAATACCGGTTTCATATGTATACACCTGGTAATAAAGTTTACATAGGTCAAACTGGCAGGAGACTAAAAAATAGAATTACAGAGCACAAAAGAGATTGTCGAATAGGAAACCAAAACACAGGACTATCGAAACATGCATGGACACATGATCATTATTTTGATTTTACTTTTAACAATATAAAAATATTAGGAAAAGAAAAAAACACATATAAAAGGAGAATCTTAGAATCAATTTTCATTAAAAAATACAAAAGGAACTCCATAAATTTACAAACTGAAATAGAAAATTTTTATAATATGTATCTAAGTATTTTAAATATTAATTAAAAATTTTATTCAGTTCTGAATTCAAAACTATTATTGTCAGTTTATTCGACGTTATGAGTTAAACTAAATGTAAACACTTTCCAATCGTTTAATTCACATTATTTCAGTATCATGCTCAGTTTCGAACTCAATAGACCTTGGTTTATCCACAATACGCGTTCAGAATGAATTTTAAAATTAAAAATCTTCACACAAAATTTTTTAATAATCTACATATTATTTAAGTATGACTACAGAAATTAAAAATAATTTTTTTTAACAAATAGTGATTATGAAATGATATTTTTCGATTGGAAAATGGAAAAACACTGACTCAAATATGGATTTAATATTTATCAACAAAGAAAAATTTTATTATGACCCAAATTGTGAGTACATTGTTAAAACAAATTTTCGATTACTTTTTAAAAAAAAATTTGACTTTTAAATATTTATTTATTAATTACCATTATATTATTAATTTTAGAATACACAAAATGTTTTAAACCTGAAGAAGGCACAAAAATGTGGCCGAAACGTTGTTATAAACTAATTTTATTAATAAATGATCTAAATTCTATGATTTTTCTTGTTCGAAAAATTAGGTCCAGATTAAATTATATACATTGCCAAATAATATTTTTAAAAATTTCAATGTACAATTTAAAAATTCTGCCGTAAAATGCCACTTTCTCGATCACTATATTAAAAAGATTGTAAGCTTGAAAATTATATGTACGCTCTATAAAAATAATAATAATAACAATAATTGGATTTTGTCTTATTACGCAAACGTTGAATTGAAAATGACGTTTTTGTGAGATTGCGATTGGATGCTCGATTTTACGAGGTGGTGTCGGCGGTAAATGCAAAATGTACTTTCTTCCGATGGAATACATAATGCGCCACTCATCAATGGCAGATCGCCTCTCCATGGCATTTGGATCGAATGAGCCATTCGCATAAATTTCACCGGAGCGATAAACCGTTTTGACATTTCGCGTTTCATTTAATTTCTTAATACGATACTTATTCCGTGCAGAAATCTTCAGCTCGAGATCATAAATCCATCAGAAAAATAACCATAGAGATCTAAAGAGTTTCAATGGCACGTAAATCCTGTGGCTGGGGGGGGGGAGTTAAAATATAAAATTTGGCGAAATAAAAATGCAATAATTCGGGTAAGGAGGGATTTGGTGGGTCAACTTAAATTTGAACTCTACTCGCCCAGACCTTTTTATAATTACCCACATTGTTGCGATTTACCTAGTCATTTGGAAATCCAGTGGGGATTCTAAAGGAGGGGGTGTCATCTCAAATTGGAAATAGTTCCAAAAAATTTTTTGTTTTTTATTACAGGGCCCATTTTTACCCAAATTTAAAATTTAGGTGATTTATGTTGTATAATAGTTTTTTTTCTCCAAAGGAACCCTCATGAGACTCGACTTTCAGATGAACCAGAAAAACTTGTAGCGATCAGCTCAACTTTGGAGTTATTATTCCCAAATTAAAACGATCATCTGCATTATGAAGTTATTATTCTCAAAGTTCTCGGGAAGAGCCCGTCTCAAGTTTCCTTTGAAGAAAAGTCGACAACTGTTCCGATTAGTGAACAGATGTGCTAGCAGGCCGAAGATTGCAGAGCAGAGTCAGTGTAGCATTCCTCAACCGGATGACCGATAAAGCAATTTACCCAACTTCGCAGTATCTCCGAACCCATCTCGCATTGAGTCTCTCGCAAGCATAACGAAGGCAGAAGACTTCGTGCCGAAACAGCGAGTCGTTACCGTTCCTTCGTTCCATCGTTCCTTCGTTCGACGGCTCGTACTCGCACTCGTACTCGTATAATAGCCACCTAGACTCTAGGAGAGTAAAAGTTAAAAAGTCCATAAGAAGAGAGTTACATGGTGCCGGGCACGAGTGTAACGAGCAGCGCCAGCACGACCCTGAAGTGTCAGTCTTTTACCCTCCCATTCCACCCACTACCCCCCTCCCCCTTTCCGGATACTATACGCTCTTAGAGGGTAGTAGAAATTAAGTTGAAACCCCTCGTTTCTCTACGGCACGTATCTCGTTGGATTGTATAATACGCTGATACCCCTCCCTCCCAACCCCTTCTGAAGAGGGTGTACACTCATAGGGGTAGTAGAAATTAACTGGGAACCACCCCTCTTTGACCCTCCGCCGCCGACAACTTCTCCTCTTGCAGGATTCTAGAAGACGCTAGACACCTTGTCTCCCCTCCTCTCCTTCTTCCACCTTCTCCTTTCATCCTTCCATTTGGCTTCAAGTCCAGCAACGATGCGAGCTCTTAGCGGAGATCTACATGTCAGGAAAGACGAATTTGGGAGGGGAGGGGAGAGGTAAAAATATCGTTGTGGCCAAATGGGAGCTTTTTTTAACCAAAACGATCAATTTGTAATGTGGAAGATTAATTTAAATAAAAAATACGACTTTTCAAGAACATGTGTGAAACTGTAAACTAATAGTTGAATT
This sequence comes from Belonocnema kinseyi, assembly GCF_010883055.1. Taxonomy (NCBI): domain Eukaryota; kingdom Metazoa; phylum Arthropoda; class Insecta; order Hymenoptera; family Cynipidae; genus Belonocnema; species Belonocnema kinseyi. Next base: position 161,551,207 of record NC_046659.1, read on the forward strand.
ATTTATAGCTGAAAAAATTAATTTCCAGGAAAAAAAACGATGTATCGAGAAAGTAGCGAAATTTTCAAACAAAAATAGAGTTTTAGATTTAAATTATGAATTTTCAACTAAAAAAATGAATTTTTAAGCCAGCAGGTGAATTTTCGAGCTAGAAAGTTTGTTTACTAAAGAAACTAATTTTGAAAAAGGCATGAAATAGCGAACAATTAGTTGATTTTTCAGATAGAAAAAATAAGTTGTAAAAAAACCGAATAGTAAAATTTTTAATGAGAAAAGTGCATTTTCATTCAAGATTAATTTCATTCAAAAAAGGCCATTTTTCATCAAAATACATGTATTTTTAATTGAAAAAGTTAACTTTTAAACAAAAATTGGAAAAGTTGAATTTTCAGCCAAAAAATTAATTTTGAACAATAAACAAAAATTTCCGATTTCAAATGGTCAAATATCCAACAAAAAGATGAATTTTCAGCAAAAAGAAAAATTTTATTTCCTAAAAAAAATTTCAGCACAATCTATTATAATTTTCAAACAAATCGTCGAATTTTCAAATTAAAAAGATAAATTTGTAATCAAAAATGGAAAGCTTACTTAGTTAGAGAAATTAATTTTTAAAATAAAAAAACTTATTCTTCAACAAAATAGTTCAATTTTTGACCGCGCAGGCATGAATTTCCAACTAATTAGTTGGGTTTACTATTAAAAAAGATCAATTTTTATGTAAAAATCGAATAGTCAAATTTTCGACCAAATCCATGAATTTCCATTTAAAAATAGGAAACTTTAATTAAGAGGATTAATTTTACACTAAATAGGATTAATCTTAAATGAAATAGTTGATTTTCGAACTAAAAAAGATCAATTTTCAGTTAAAAATTAATTTATTACCGAATAGCTCATTTTTCAACCCAAAAGATTAATTTTTTATGAAAAGGATAACACTCGAGCAAAATGTTTGTATGTTCATTTAAAAAAAAAATTATCTTGAACCATAAATGCAATGGATTAATTTTTAGTGACAAAAAATAAATAAATTTCAAACATAAAAAAAAAAGAATTTTCAACAAAACGGTTAAAGCTTTAATAATACAGATAAAAGTATTAACGAAAATATTGATTTTAAAATAAGCAAAATTATTTTCTTTAAAAAAAGATGATTTTTTAACAAATAAATTTATTTGTTACTAAATAGTACAAATAGTACAAAAAATTAATTTTTAACAAACAAAACCCGGCTTTTTTCCAAAAAAAATATTGAGATTCCCCAACAAAAAAATTAATTTTGAAATATAATGATGAATCTTCAACTAAAAAAATAAGTAAGACGAATTTGCAACAAAATATATGAATTTTCAGACAAATAGTTCAATTCTCTAATACAAAATTATAACTTTTAAATGGAATAGTTAAATTTTCAGTTTAAAAATTTATTTTATATATAAAAGAAGACGAATTTTCAAATAAAGATATAAATTCTCCACTGAAACAAATTTTTATTTTTGACCAAAAATCAAATCTAGAAAATTATTACTTGAGAAATGTAATTTATTTTATACAAAAGAAGGCGACTTTTCAACAAAAGACTTTAATTTTACGCTGAAAAAAATTGACTTGAGAACGGAAAAATGAATATTTTCACATGAGAAAACTAATTTAAACAAAAAAAATCTTCACCAGAATTGATTAATTGTCAACAAAACAATTTTGCAGTTTTACCCGAGAAAAATTTAATTTTTAAGAAAAACGATTTATTTCAAACCAAAAAGAGGAATTTCAAGCAATCAATTACAATTTTGCGACCAAGAAAAATTTTAGACATAAAACAAAAAAGATTCAAATTTCGAAATTTTTATTTTCAGATGTTAAAAGAAAAAAATACCTCGTCCAAATTTAAATCTTAAACAAAAAGTGGAATTGTAAAATTTTCAGTAAAAAATATTTTAATTTTCAACCCCCAAAAAATCGAATTTTGAACCAAAACAATAAATTTTCTTTCCAAAAAGACGAATTTTTAATCGAATAGTTGAATTTTTAATTAAAAAAAGATCAATTTCCAACCAAAAATGGAACAATTGCATTTTTTGTTAGAACGGTTAATTCTTAACAACAACAAATAATAACAAATGTTCAAAAAAAATAGTAGACTTTTCAACTAACGCATTAAATTTCCTAAATGGAAGAATAGATCTTCAAGCAACAAAATTAATTAAAAAAAATATTATTTTCAACATAATATATAAACTTTAAATCAATTGATTAAGTTTTCAACTAAAAAGATTAATTTTGCAGTAAACATAATATATTTACTTTTGTAATTGAAAAATTTATTTTAAACCGAAAGAAAACGAATTTTCAGCAATAAAGTTAGATTGTCAAGCAAAGCGTTGAATTACTAAAACCAAGAAAATAAATTGTTAACTCTCTAAATTTGAATCAGTTAAAATCTTGACTAATTTTAATTAGTCACTTATTTCTAGATATAAATCACTAGTTTTTACTGATAATTTAATTATTTTTATTGATAACTTAGTAGAAATAGAAATGTTTGATCGCTAAAATTGAGCCACTCATTGAAATCAGTGAAAATTTTAACAGATTTAAGTTTAGAGTGAACCCAGAAGTTTTAATTTTTTATCTGAAAAGAGGAATCTTCTATTGAATAAATAAACTTTCAAACACATGGTTAAATTTTCAACTAGTAAGCCAATATTTAAATTTAATACTTAAACAAATAGCAAAATTTTCAGTTAAAAACCAAGAAAATCTCATCCAAAACATTGAAGTTTCAAGCCAAAAGTTTTCCTTGAAAATTTAATGTTTTGGTGCGTCCGAACTTGTCCTTTTATAATTTAAACCATATTGCCCAAAATGTTCGCAAAACAAAATTTTTCAAAAAGTAAATGTCAATTTAATTTTAAATACTACAAAATAATAATTCAAATAAACATAAAAGTTTCCTGAGTTCATACAATCCTAATTACATTTTTAAAAACTAGAAGGGTGGGAGGAGATCTTAGAGTATCTTACATTAAGGGAGAGGAAGTTGAAATCCGCCTGAAAAACACCTCGCGCAATTTGTGGATGACCCCTAATTTGTGGATGACCCCTTATGTGGCTCCTGGTGAGCACGTGTGAGTACCCCCTGCGGCAGGATGAATGGTGGGGCAGGTGGGGAGGAGAGCGCGTGGTGGGAGTGGCCAACATGGCGGAGGACACGACCACGTGGAGAGGAGCGGGGGCGCTCGAGGGGAAGTGGCGCGGGTGGGGATGAAGGTGGTGTGAAGCTGTGTGAGGACCTCCGCTCCGCTCCACATTTACCTTGAGCGCGACTCGACGCGACGCTATGTAGAGAATGTGTTGGTCAAACTTTGTGTGGGCGAGCACATACTCCTATATGGCGCCCGACACAATACAAGCGGTAGACAGGATAACCTCGGTGCGGTGCATCCAAGTGGGAAGGTTAAGAGAAGAAAGGAAGTGTGCGCGAAGGCGTGGCTTCTTAACTAATTAATGCGTCAATTAAATATTATAATTAATTAGGTTTTGTCAGGAAATCGAAATTTATGGAAAATATGGTTCATTTCGATTCCTTAATTTGATGTTTTCAATTTTTACACTTTATTTCAGAGGAAGATAGAATAAAAATTTTTTAATATTAGAGTGACTTTGAGTTTTTGAATAGCTTCTACCAATCAGAGAAGAGAAGCTGGAGTTGGCTTTGTGTGATCTGAAAATGATTATATAATTATATATTTTAAGTCCCACCTTAAAAACTTTTTATTTGATTTTAGCAACGGCCTTATTCCTTGAATTCTTTGAAATTATCTAAATTCTATAAATTCTTTACATTCTACGTAAACCGGAAAATTGTACAAATTCCTTGAATTTGTGGAATTACTCTGATTTTCTTGCATCATTTGACTTTTTTTTTAATTCCTGTAATTTGTGGAATTTTTTAAATACGTGAAATTATTTCAATTCGGGGAATTCCAAGGATTGCAAAACGATTCAAGAAATTTAGACTTGAAGGAATTCCGAAAATTTGTAGAATTTAGGGAATTCAAGCACCTTAGCTTACATTTTTCATCGGGAATAATATAAATAAATTAAAACACAATTTTAAATAAACCACTGATGTAAGTGATTTTGTTTTAAAATTTCTTGTAGAGCGACAATAATAATCATTTTTCCATGATAATTGAACATAAGATAACAAAATTACAATTTTAAATAATAAAAATAAAAATTATTACTTTTCATGGTAGTACACACTAAATATAATGTTAATTTTGTTTCACATTCATTCCTTCATTAGAAGCTTCTGTCAGATAATACGAGCCGACCTAGATGGCGCCACTTACTGGAAGAATCTCCGGATTGAGCTCCGCATTTATGATATGCTACCGAAAGTAATTTTATTTTTGTTCTTTTGCCCGGTTTTCAAATACTAATTTTTACAATACATAATTTCTTGAATTCTCAAAATTCACTGCATTTCCTGTATTATACAAATTCTTTTAATTCTACTAAACTCTGTGAATTATATGAATTCCTCGATTTCTTCGACACTTTTTGAATTTATGAGAACTGAATGCATCATTATGAAATTCAGAAAATTCTTTGAATTCTAGGAATCCCTTTAATTCGAAGAATTTTTTCAATAATACAAATGCCTTCAATTCTCCTAAGCTCCTAAAATTTCTAAGAAATCTATAGATTATTTTGTAGTCTTTGAACTTTCATTAATTTGTGGGATCTCTTTAATCAGTGGAATTACTTAGAATCGTGGAATTCCTTGAATTATCCGGAATCCGTGACTTCCTGCGAATTCCCTGAATTATCTTAATTCCTCTAATTCGACTCAAATCTTTAAATTTCTCGAAACTACGTGCACTATTTTGAGGTCCTTGAAATACTTTTAATTTAACTAAAATTGTCTTAAATTAGTGGAATTTCTTTAATTACAACAATTTCTTCAATTCGTGGAATTCATTGAATTTCTTAAGTTCGTGGAATTTGTGAGAACTTCATGCAGTATTTTGAAGCCTTTGAAATTCTTTGAATTCAAGGTATTCTTTGAATTTACGAAATTCCTTAAATTATTAAAAGTCCTGAGTTTCTTCTAAATCTTTTAAATTATCTGAATTACTTTAATTCTACCACCTTGTTTTTTTCGAGATACCTGAAATTAGTGGAATTCTTCTAATTCGAATAATTCCTTTAATTTGTGGAATTTTTTTAGATTCTAAAGTCCATGGAATTCATCTGAATTCCCAAAATATTCAGACTCTGACTTTGTTTTAATGATCTGAATTCCCTGAATTTCATTCATTTTCCTCAGTTTTCCTCAATTTGTATATTTCCTTGAATTATTAAAATTCCTGGATTTTCTTTAAATTCCCTAATTAATATAAATTCCTTTGGCTAAACTGAACTTCGTGAATTGGACTGAACTCCTTGCATTTCAAGAATTCTTGTGTTCTATATGAATTATTTTTAATTCGTGGAATCCTTATAATTAGAACAATTCCACGTAATTGAAAAATTCTTTGAATTTCTTGAGTGCCCAAAACTTCCTAGAACTTCGTTTATTATTTTGAAGTCGTTAAAATTGCTTCAATTCGAGAAATTCCTGAAATTCAGATGGGATCTCTTGAATAAGTGGAATTTCTTGAAATCGTGAAATTGCCTAAATCATCTAGATTCCTTGAATCCTCTGGATTACCAGAATTATTTCAATTCCTTTAATTCGTCTTCCTCAAATTTCTCTGAATTATTTTTAATTGCTGAAAACTCGTCGAGTAAAGGGAATTCCCTAAATTCATGGATTTCCCTGAATTATTAAAATTCCTTGTTTTCCTTTCAATTTCCTGACTAATCAGAATTACTTCTATCATAGTATATTATTCCTGGAAATTTATGTGGCTTCCCTATTTTGAAGAATTTTACTAATTTAAATCTAAGAATTTCTCTAATTTGTGAAATTCTTTTAATTTTTGAATTCGTGGAATTCCGCTAAATTTCCTGAATATTCGGAATCTGAATTCCTTGAAATATCTTAATTCCCTAAATTTGTTTAATTATCTTCAATTACTAAAGCAGAACTACTGTCGGAGAAAATTTTATTTCACAATTTCTTACACAAATGGCAATAATTATTACAATATTTTTCAGTGAGAAAGTAAATAAGATTAGAAAATTACAACTGTAAATAATACTAAAAAATTAAATTCGTTAATTAACTGGCTCATTATTTTTATTGCACATTTATTTCTTCATCAAAAGCTTCTGTCGCAAAAGTCGGGTTGACATGGATGGCGCCACTTGCTGGGTGAATCTCCAAATTAGACTCCGGATTTATTATCTTATAGGCAAAAAGTAATTCTATTTTTTTTCTTTTCCAAATTTAACCTTTACTTTTCAGAATTATTTGATTTATTAGAATTCCTGGGAATTCCGAAATTATAAAAACTCCTTGAATTCTTCAAAATTTCGGGAATTCCTCTGACTTCTGTAAATTATTTTCTAATTCTTGATATACATTGATCTAGAGGAATTCGATAAATTTATTAAATTACGTTTATTCGTGGAATTTCTTAAAATCTTGAAAGTTTTTTTAATTCCTTGAACTACGCGAAATTACTCTAAATGATCCAAAATCCATTAAATTCTTTGAATTTGTGGATTTCCTTTATTTTCAGAAATTTCTTGAATTAGTGAGATTACTTAAATTCGTAGAATTTCTTGAGTGTCTGGAATTTCATAAATTTCTAGAATTCGCTGGAATAATTCTAAATTATCGAGATTCCTCTGAATGATATGAACTTCTTCGAATTCCTTTAATTCCTTCAAATTCCTCATTTTCCTCTAAATTCCAAATAATGCAAGGAGCTCAAAGAAATAAAGAGGTAAGAATTCTAGAATTAAAAATAATTCATTGAATGTAGGGAATCACGAGAATTCAGAGAATTCGAAATTAATTTTTTCCGCGATAGATATAAATATATTTAACTAAAATTTGGAGATAAGAACACATTTCGGGGAGATTGTACATGTAAAATTTATAGTACGATGGGAATAATAAAAAATTGTCAGGGATAATTGAACACAATATTACAAAATTATAATTGCTTATAGTACTCAGAAATAAAATTAGTAGTTTTATGGGAATACACACTAAATTTAAAGTTAATTTCGATTCACATTTATTCCTTTACCAGAAGCTTCCGTCACATCAAATGAGACGACACAGATGGCGCCACTTCCTGGAAGAAACTCCGGATCGAGCTCTGCATTCATGACATGCTGCAGAATTTTATTTTTAATTTTCTATTTTTTGAAGCTTTTTTAATTAATAATTTTTTCAGTGTATAATTCTTGGCGAGAACTGAATAACTTATTGATCTGTTAAAAGAAGTTTAACTTAGGTTTGTTATAAACTTTAAACGGGAACGTTTGCGAAAGACTAAAAAGAAAAAAAACAAAATATAAACTATAAAATATAAAAAAAAATGTTGAAGAAACTTTTATTCAAATATAATAAAAAAGAAACAAAACAATTAACCTCTAAAATAATAATATAATAATTGAAATGTGACTAAAAATAAACGCGTGGAGTGTAAATAATAAAATGTCTTTCTCATAGAAATGTTCAATATTTATTCCCTACGCATTATTTTGCAGTATAAAAACTTGCGGATGAAAAAATATTATGTGCAAAATAGTATTTGTAATTTTTGCAAAATTATTTTTTTATCATTTATTTCCTAAAATATATAGAAATATAAATAATTTTCCATTCAATATTAATAAATAAAAATTGCCAAAATTGAATTTATAATAAAAATAAAAATTATAATCTTCTTTAACGTGCAATAATCAAGTGCATGTATTGAATTTACGAAAATAAAACCAAGAATGCTACGAACAAAATTTTTTTTTAAACCATAAAATGCTCCTATTGTAATTTGAAAAAAGGTCCTACGTTTAGAAAAAAGTTTCTAAAAAATCTCGGCAAAAAAATAAAAAAGAGAAAAGAAACATTAGAACGCAACCAACCACATTCAATTTCTGCTTCTTTTTTATTCCTATCTTTTTTTATTTTTGTTCAGAGATTTATTTTTTAAATAAGGGTCTTTTTTAATTAAAATAGAAGGATTTTATTGTAGCGTTTACTTTTCGCATTATTATTTTATCATTATATTGTTT